>NW_024609836.1:58891263-59119338 GCF_016920785.2 Ixodes scapularis | reverse complement strand
GCGAATATTTCTGAGTAATGCTTAAGAATATTTCCTTCGGTCGGTTTCTCTGCTGGTGCTGCTTCTTGTTTGGCAGTGGGTGGTTGTGGTGCTGAAAAAAACGTAGATAACCTTTACGTGACACAGTAGGAAGAAGTGTTTTGTACCCATTCGAAAGATGCGTGCTTCACGGCTTGTCGGAATCACAGCAACGCGAGCGCTTGCCCAAGTGAAACGCCTTGCTGCTGTTTAAAGTAAAAAGCCACTTTGAAGGCTTTTTTTTTTTTTTTTTTATTACAGATATTGCGGCCTTTGATGATCAGCCTTCTCTATGGACCCTACTTGTCTTGCGAGTTAATGATGTGATGTATTATTTACCTTCTGCCATTTTGCTTTGACTCGAGGTTCGGATCAGTCGAGTACGTCTGCTGTGCTTGTAGTAATTTCAGATTTGATGAACGCTCGAGAGGGCCAAGCGCACGTGCACCTATAGCTTTAAAAGTGTTATGTACTGTTGGATATCTTTTGCACCATCAAACTCGACGATATCAGAAGACAATAAATCACAGCCAAACGTTGATCCTAACTTACAACAATAAATAATACGTTTAACATGAACGCAACTAGGGCCGTACCCAGAAAAAAATTTCGGGGGGGGGGGGGGGGGGGGGGGGGTTCGGGGACAACGGCGGCCATTTTGAAAGTGTCTATTGTCTTGTTTTCGCGTATGAATCATGTGCATCGGTGGCATATAATGGAGAGTTACAGCAAACCGGAGAACCGGTCCCGGTTTGGTACCCGGTAGCCGACCGGCGCCACTGCGCGTGCGCAGAGGTGGAGATTAAAATCGGCTGGCTGCCAGTGTACCGACCAGGGCCGTACCCAGAAAACAATTTCGGGGGGGGGGGGGGGGGGGGGAAAGGTCAGAACCCCCTAACCCCCCCCCCCCCCCCCCCCCTGGTTACGGCCCTGAACGCAACCATAGCATAACGTCCCCTTTCAGTCTCATTTTTCCCCCTGGAAATTTAACTTAAAACTATTAACAAGGGAGTTGTTACTGATTTAATTTAATTTTAATATAAATCACAAAATGAAGACTCATTCTTTTCAAAAGCACAATGGGCGTCGTCTGTCTGAGTCGTTTGCTTGTTGGAGAATTTCAGAAACCGAAACCTCTAAACCGCGGCGACATTTGAAGTAAAGGAATATTGATATAAAGCGTATGTTCAGAGATCATGTTTTGATAATTCCTTTGCAAGGAAAAGATGCTTTTTATAGCATTTTTTTTTTTTTTGACAAATAGCAAAAATTCTGACGTGTATTTGCTCGTTCTAGTCTTTCAACAAACCGCCGCATGATGGGGCGCCGTGCGCTCCAGCCACATCCGAGGATCCGTCATGGCGCTTGTGTGATGTGCTGGTTCCCGAGTGATCCTAGCTCGCAAGTTTTATTGATCATCCCTGATTTTTGATACGCTTTTCGTGCGTCCCGCAATCTCAGAATGGACATCAGAAAGACTGCACAGTACGGTAAGCAGAAATATAAACAAATTGTTTCTCAAACGCCTTGAAAAGCTAAAAGGAACTTGCGGAGAGACCCGGCGAATCACAGCCGTTGCCTCTTTTTGGACCTCGAGCTTTTAACTGTCACTTCTCCGCCTTTAAGGAGATACGTAGATACCTCTTGAGCGCCAGTGAAGTGGTTTCAGAGGGCGTTACTAATGCTACCAAGCGAGCGACTGCGTGATCTTTTATTTCTTCAACGCTGTCTTGGCATCTAAAGGAACTACATACTTAGGGGCCACCTAGAGCAGCTGTTGGAAACAATTAGTACTTGTAGTAAACTTAGTTTTTTACTTATTTAGTGACAAACATATTGTCCGTTAACTGGCCTTCGGTCTAATAAACCAAACCGCAGTTTTGATGTATTCGTAGTGATTGCAAGAAACGAACACAAATACAGCTTGTGACACTTACATCAGTTCATCCCTTTGCGCTTGACGTCTTCGTAAAACCACTTATCACAACTGACACGTGACCCATCTTACCGCTTCTCGATAATGACAAGTTGTAAAGCGCGAAGTACCGTTATTGAGCGGTTTCTTCTAACGCCACTTTAGTCATACATCAGGTAAGGCCATGCAACTCGATTGTTTTCATGGGTACTTAAAGGAAGCCTGAAGCAAATGCGAGGCTGTCACCTGACCAGGGCAACTTGTATCTGTGAGCAGCTTATGAAAGCACAGCGGAGGCTCTTCTTACTTCGCAACACCGTAAACGAATTAGGCAAATTGGGCAACGTTGTATTGTTGTATTCGTGCATGAAAACAGGTGTGATGAAGGTTTGAGCATCAGCAGCAGAGCGTCGAACCAAAATTTTTATTGGTTTGGTTTGGGTTCGGGTTTACAGATTTCGGTTCAGAATAATGGTTCAAACCGGTTTGAACTGCTAAATTGAGAATATATTTTCCGCATTGTTTTGGCGATAGGCAATATTTCAACCATGAAACCAGTAACTTTATAGCTTTGTATCATTCGTACAATCCACTTTTTTTTTTTTTTCGGGCACCAAAAATAAGAAATTGCATTATTTAATTTCGAGGAAATGGTAAAATAAAAGCTAGATTAATGTACAAAACATAGTGTTCATATGACTCAAAATCTAATTGTTTCCCTCAGTTGCATATAGCTGACCTGAATCGAAAGGTTATCACAGTCTGGTGGGTCGTCTAAAAAAAACCGTGATAGGTACAACTTTGCGTCGCAGTAATAAAAATTGAATCCTAGCCATACTTTTGAACGGATGAAATGGGCACCTCCTCACCATATATATCTTGGAAGCTAATTGACGAAATACGTTCTACAATGCATATGATGACGACGCAACTGATCTAAAAGCAATAATATTTTCGAAATGTCATGAACGTTTTAGGACAACAGTGAGCGGCAATCACAAGTCTCGTTTTCCTGACCAACATTGTTTAGACTCAGCACCGTGATGCAGCCGAATAATCATGCATAAAAGAGTAATCAAATTGTTCACTCTAATCTATATGCACCTTCGTACTCAGATAGATTCTGGCCTAAAATAGCGCGCACCCAAGTGAACATTTTTGGCATAGCTTGGTGTTCAAGGTTTGTTCTTGGCAAGATTCCGGCCAATTCAAATTTAAAATAAACATCACCGCTGCTAATTGGTGATTTTTTTGTTAAATAGAACAAACCTATACAACAAAGTGGTATTTACTCGACATTGCAGCTACTTAATTGGTCACTTCCTGACAACCTGCATGTGCAATCGTCATAGTTCTGCCACGCGCCCCTGTGTACTTTGTTTTTGTCCAGCCCACAGAACATAACATCGTTGTTCATCACATAAAAAAGGCAATAACAGACTTCTTTATGTTTGAGAAATTAAATATGTTTCAAGAACACATAGTTAAATCATCTTCAAAATCAAAAATTTGTTCAAGGCTCTCCCGAATCAGTTATACATGTCTATTGAGGATAAAACATCAAAAAGGTTCGCAGAGTATAAATTAGATAATTTGGGGGTGCATTTACTCATAATATATATCTTTAAGGTGATTAGTCCTTTATTTATGTTATCAAATTTTCAGTCAGTAAATAAAAAAAAAAAAAAAAAAATCTTTATTATCATCAATAAATTTAACTGTATAAAGTTCACATAACCGCTTGAGACCGACACGAGAGGATGATATTAGATACTATGCCAGCTGTTGAGTCTGCGGAAACGTGCTTTCTTGTTCGCTTTTTGGCAGTGTGAAATACCGGGTCGCTGGGCATATAAAAAAAGGCTGTGTGCACACATAATAGATCTGAAGGTAAATACACGAAATGTGCAAAGAGAGAGATAAATGGTATTCTTCTAAATCATCTCATACACAATGCCTTACTGCAAAAAGAAACGCATAGAGACGCATGCAATGATATTCCTAATTACACATGAATTGCACAAAGGACATTGGCCTAATTTAAAAGGAAACTGGACATTGGCTTTGAATTCCCAAATCTTCAGAAAGCATACACATGACCTGAATACTTCGAAAACGTCCATGTACCAAATAAAGAAGAAAACGGGATAAGGGTTCTGGTTGCCGAACAAAGAAATAGCGTTGCGGTCAGTTCGGTGCGGCCGCGTTCGAAGTAAACACAAAAAAATATTGTAGTTCGAGATTTGTTCTCATGAAGCTCATGGTTTTTTTTTTATTATTGAAGGACAACTTCAATTTGGGGTTCTTCGGTTTTTCCCGATTTTGAGAAAAACGGTTCGGGGGTTAATTTTCGCAGTTTGCTGGTATTTACTGAAAACACGGAACACTACTTATATCCTAGCTTCTTTTATGTTTGTGAAAACACCCGTTATATTGGGTTTAAGACTTATAGAATGGAAAATATGGTACATATCAGGAACTACCCCGTTACTCCCTCTGAAGGCCGAACTGCAAAATGTTTTTCAACCAGGGTGAAAATTCTCGCCACCCCTACCATTTCCCCCTTTCCCGTTGCTATCTTGACCGCAGAAGGGACTCATTTTGCTTCTTCTTGGAGCTAGATAAGACCGGTGGGAGATACACGGTTAATGGATAGGGTGGTTCAAAAATATTTTGCAGTTTGGCCTTTAACGTCGTTGCCCCGTGTGCAGGGGGCATGCAGCCGCACAACCGGCAGCAGATGCGGCCTCCCCAGCAGATGCCGTCGTACCCACCCATGTACCCCGGGGCTGCGCCCGGCCCACAGCTGTTCGAGGACACCAGCTACATGGGCGCCCACCAGCAGCAGCAGCAGCCGCCCCAGTACGCCATGCCGCCAGGACAAGGTAGGCGCTGGGCCCTGCTTTGGAACGGTCCATTCTGTCGGGCGCATCCAATCGGTTAATTCTACGGTGCCGGGCACGCGCCAGGATTGCGATATCCGACGACGTGGCACTCTGTCTTCCTTGATGCCCTTT
This sequence comes from Ixodes scapularis, assembly GCF_016920785.2. Lineage (NCBI taxonomy): Eukaryota > Metazoa > Arthropoda > Arachnida > Ixodida > Ixodidae > Ixodes > Ixodes scapularis. The sequence goes on along the minus strand of NW_024609836.1, from coordinate 59,114,388 downwards.
GGTGCCACCCTGGGGCCACTTTTGGCGCGCGGGGAGGAGGGAATGCTAAACGCGTCGGTCGAAGAGGCATCCCAGGCGCCATAGCTAGGTCGGTGTTATTTCATACGGGCATGCACCGAATGGATTCATATACTGCATCTCCTGGATATTATTGTATTCCGTAGCTTTGGTGACGAGCTTGTTGCTCATTCTGCCTACAGTGTGAGAGCTACAAGTCTCTATAACGACTAATGATGCATAATAATTGATGTGATGTTTGTCACTCATTACATCTGTATCATAAGGCTGTCAGTGCATATAATGATTATTGCGATGTAATAATTACAATGTCAGTTCCTTATTTCATCTCTGTTGTGCAAAGGCTATAAGTGCATGTTTTAATTAATAATACGTAGCAATCAATGTTTGTTGCTTACTATGCCTCTGCCTTGTGAAGAGAGTAAAGCGCGAAACACATGTACGACGAAACCCTCCGATCCGACGTCCGACCGCGCAATACGACGGTCTGAGGCGAGGGTTTTCAACGCTCTCCGATGCTACGAACACCCTCTCCCCCCAAGGTCATTCCGGCAGTCCGCACGTCGGATCGGACGGTTTCGTCGTACATGTGTTTCGCGCTTAAGTGCAGCATTCCAGGTACAGGTGTGCTGCACTAAGGAATGCTGAAATTTGTGCCTCTAAATTTTGATAGCAAATAGTACTTTTTCTGTCAACCTTCGTGCTCAAAAAACACTTACACAAACAAAAAAAAAAACAAAAATTAAGTAGGAAAAAGAAATGGACAAAACATTTGGTTTACAGCCTCAGACCTAAAAAACGGGCTTGACTGCGATTTGAACCTCTTTTTATTTGAAAGTCAAAGAAAGAGTTAGTTATTTGCTCGTCCTCCATGTCAACACAGAAAAAGCTGCCTTTGTCATTGATGTTTGTGTTGTCTACCCCATTTCTCAAACCTGTAAGAGTCCAGGTAACACCTTTTCTACGCACGGGGAATCTTCTGGATTTTTTCCGACGAGTCTTCCAAAGCCCCTGACGCGTGTTCTCCCCCGTTGCCGCAGGGGCGTGGCCTGGCTATGCTCCGCCTCCCAATTCTGGCTTCCAGCCGCAGCAAATACTCAGCGACCCCATGGCCGCCATGGCCATGCAGTACGGCTCCGCCCTCGCAGGCCAGGGGAAAGACATGATGAACGAAAAGGTGAGAGGCAAGAAGGTCTTCTCTGGTAGCACTTTTAAAGTGGCAGCTTTGTGTGGGAACGCTCTCCGAATCTTTCTTCCTCACAATAGTCTGACAACAGTGAGCAAGGCCCGTGGGAGAGAGCATCAGTAACAGAGTTAGCAGTCTTGCCGATAGCCTGTCCTATGCTTTGAAGCTCTCGCACACGGCTGACACTCCCTCACATGGTTTGACTCGGTGCGAGAGGGTAGGCAATGAAATGGTTCTCTCGTGGTTTGATATTTCTCAATGCTGAATCTCTTTCTATGGTTTGTAGGAATGGTAACTGCGTGTTAGTGGTGGTAGGCACGGAGGCATTTCACGGTCGGATTGTTTAGCGTGGTAGCATTTCGAAGGAAATGATGCAATGCCCCTAACGAAGAGGTGCATCAGGAATAAAAAGAGAGGTAAAAGCCCCATCAAGTACTATTCCACGTTCATTGCATTTGACAAAATGTCTAAGCGAGGCAATTTTTTCTTCTTCATTCTCTTCTTTTTTGCACGACCCGGTTTCTTTTTTTTTGAGTCGGTTTGTCTAAAGTTGTTCATTCCGAGACTGGGGCAACCAGCAGCGAGAGTTCACTTGTTCAGGTTGTGTAATTTCGTCGTCAAACCGGGTCAGACGAAAATGCCAAATGGGGCTGCATGAATGCCTCTTATTCTCGCTCTCCCGTCGTGGGGTTAACGCGTACTGGCCGAATTATTTTAGGTAGGCGAAAGAGTGGGGGGGGGCTGTTTTGGATGCAGAAAGGGGCTTCAGGATTTTTCCCCTTTCTTAACCCTGATCGTTGCCACAATCACTGCTCAAGCTTTTCAATATTTTTTCCCCCACCTCTTTGACAGTTAGAGAAGTATGTCTCATGGTCCAAGCTGAAGTACTACTTTGCCGTGGACAACGCCTACGTCTGCAAGAAGCTGGCACTCCTCTTTTTTCCCTTCAGCCATTCGGTAAGGAGGGGATGTCATTACAATCGAGCGTTTGCTCACTCCAACGTCTTCGAGGCCCACTCCATCGTTGTCTTTTGTTTCTGTTTGTAGGACTGGGCTGTTAAGTACGACCAAAATGAACCCCTGCCCCCACGATTCGACGTGAACGCCCCAGACCTCTACATCCCCAGTGAGTGGTTACTCCTTGTTGTGCAATCTGGTTTGAAATCGAGCTTGTTTCTGGGGTATGGAGGCATTGTTACGTGGAAGTTTCGGCGGCTGGGGCGATGAGGGCACAATTTGCGGAAGCCGTCGGCCTCTGGACGTAGGGGCTTCTAGACTCGCCAGCAGCAACCGTTTTTTGTCTGCAGTGGGCCAAACTAAGAATGTTTTTATTTCTTTCTCTCCAGGTATGGCGTTCGTAACTTACGTGCTTATTTCTGGCTACCTGTTGGGCCTGAAGGACAAGTGAGTGCCTGGTTTTCGTTCTGTCATTATTATTTTTAGAAGTGCCTGGGAAATAGCAATAATGAAATGGGAGGCATCATGCCAAGAGTCTGTCCGTGCCTCAGCATTTCACGATCTTAATGGCATAGCGGCTCGCTAAAACTCACTCAAGGAAAACCCCAACTTGGGCAGGTATTTTGCGGAAAGAAATTGCAAAACATTCCTCGCGGAATTTTTGTACATTTGCCGTAACTTACTCCGAACTGCAAATTGAAGCATTTCTTTCTATATGTACGAATGGGTTTTTGTTTCCATTTTTGGGTCATTCAAAATTACTGCAAGGCACATGTGCTGATTTTCAAGTGGCCATCATGTCAGGTCGGGGGGCCTGTCTTGGATGTAAAAATTAATTGTATCTAAATGCCACGAATAAAGTTGGAAGACACAAAATGTGCTTCGAGCTTCGCCAGGTGCTTACTTTCTGAGCTGTTCAGAGCTCGGGAGTCTCTCTAAATTTAGCACAATTTAATGCAACGATTGACTTTCCTGGTGCTACACCTCTGTGTTTCACTTTCTTTTTTAAGACACCTTTTTTTTTTGTATGAAATGTAGTTTTAAACTGATTTTGTGTAAACCCACAAGGGTGAATGAAGTACTCTCGACCCAGCTCCGACAAAAGTTTTCACTATGTCGCAATCCTAGATGAAGTCTTCTGTGAGTTATCGTGGTAGCACTCCTAGAGACACCAAGCAGGCGGGGCAGGCCCGTGACACCAAGCAAGTGCAGCACCCTCTGGTGTTCTCGTCGATTGCTGAACGTTCCCCGACCAATCCAGGTTCACGCCGGAGCAGCTGGGAATGCAGGCAAGTTCGGCCCTGATGTGGCTGGTCCTGGAGGTGCTGGCCATATGGCTGGCCACCTACATCCTCAACATCAACAGCAGCCTCAGGGTGCTGGACATCATCGCCTTCAGCAGCTACAAGTTTGTCAGGTATTTATGACATAATTGCAGTGCTGCAGTTGTTGTGTTGGTTAAAGCAGTCAGTGTAAAGTTGACAAGACACTGTCACTTGGTTTCTGTACGCGGGCCACTCTGAGTACTTCAGTTACTGTATTTACTTGATTCTAGCGCAGTATTGCCTCGTAGGAAAAAAAAGAAAAGAACAAATGTAATGCGAGGCTAACTGAGGAATAATAAAGTACCTGTACGGTATTCCATTCGGTTCGGTTAGAATGCCCGGCAGGAAAGAAAGCTGTCGAAGTTCCAAAACAAAACCCCACACTGGAAGCCGGAGCTTTAACACTTGGAAACCGTTCAGCTGGTTGAGTCACCCAAGGTCAACAATGGAGCCTGACACCAATAGAATTGCACAAATGGCCGGTTTTGATGGATTTGGATTTCACGATTCTGATTTCGAGTGTCGAGAGGTTTATGTTTCTAGCATAAGACTCCTTGGGAACCCAGAAAGTTTGTTACTTCAGAATGGCGGCACTGGTGAGGTTAATGCCTTAACCATTTAAATATTTATTTAGTAGTGCTGCCAGTTGCATTTAGAACTTTTGTAGCGTAGTTACTAAGTCATGAAGGTCATACATTAGTTGAAGATAGAGTGAGCATACAGGCGAGCTGGTTCATGTTACACATTTCTTTAAAAAAAACAGAGACGGCGGACGAAAAAGTGACAAACACGAAACATCTCAACGTTTTGTGTTTGCCCCCTTTTTTGTCCGCCGTCTCCGATTAAAAAAAAAATGTGTACACGTTAGTGGGTGGTGCAGTTTAAGCACAAAGAGAAAGGTAGAACAAATTACACAAATTAAGGGGGAACACAATCAAACTGACAAGATAAGTTTACATATATGAATCATGATGCAACATAATACACAATGCACCACATACATACAAAAAAAAGGGATATATTAGTAAGCCAAAGCAGGGGCGGATGCAGGAATTTCCTGAGGGGGGGGGGGGGGTCAGGTGTTGGTCAGCGTACCATTTGTTTAGGAACCCTCTCCCTCGTTTCACGCCCTAAATTTTACACATGCAGAAATCAAGAGGGGTGTCAGGACATCCGGACCTCCCCTCTAAATCCGCCCCTGAGCCAAAGTAGTGGTCTAACGCATTCGCAAACAAATCAAAAGGCGTCGTAGAGTGAACAATAATGTCGGGGAAACAATTCTATTCGGACATTACCCGCGGGTCAACTATAAAGCACAAAAAATTTTCGGAAAGTTCTTGCGTCACATTCTTGTAATTACGGTACGTATGGCAAGGAAGTGGATGCTGCTTCCCCACCAAACATTGTCTTTTCTTCTCGGTTGCAGCATGATCTCGTCACTGGTGGCGAGCATGATCCTGTTTTCTGTTGGCTACATGGGAGCCCTAGGGTACACGTGCCTAACGCTGGACGTATTCCTGGTGAGTTCGGCCTCAGCAGAAGGGGCGTCGCCTTGTTTCTTCTGCACCGCACTCTTTGTTCGACTATATCCACAAGACCTTGCAACAACAGGTCGGGGAGCAGTCATCCTTTTTAAGCACATAGCATTTATAGAGGCAGCTCTTATGGGCTTATTTGTAGGGTGGTTCGGACATTTATGTTTGCAACTTTGCCGAGAGCGTTGTGGTCTTTCATTACTGATCAACATTTGGGTATGCTGGAAAAACTTGTTGGACAACCCTAACGTGCGTATAAATGTATTTAAAAAAAAAATTTACGTGCAATTAATGTATTGTAGAGCTGAAATAATTCTGACAATGTTATAAGCGACCGTTTCTCATAAATAGCGTTTAGACGACTTTGGACACCGCGACGCCATGCGATCACGGGACACCATGTGATGTTGCATGGCACAAACCTTCCGATTAAAATCATGCTTGAACGTCGCACGGGATAAACTTAAAAAGCGATCGCTTCGTGCCCTTGAAGTTCTCCGTCCAACGCTCCACGGACCCTTGCAGCTACGGACGTTGCGGATCACGTTGCTGGCCGGGCCGTCATCGGACCAGTACGGGCACCACTCTCGCCGGGGCCAGTACCTCCTGCTGGGCATCTGTGCCTGGCAGCCGATCATGGCCTACTTCATGACCAGACACCTGGTGCAGATGGTGCCGGGGGACGCCGGCGCCGCACCCCTCTGAAACGTCGTTGCCAAACTGTTTCTCGCCGTTTGTGGTTGCCACGGGACTTCGACAACAGAGGTCACTCGCTGCCGTCATGCTAAACTTGTGGCCGATTCTGTGTTGATTTACTTTTCGTTTTAGCCGACGTTCGCAAGAGGGAGATTAAAACTGGAGTCTGCGTTGACGAGCGCTGGAAGCCTTGGACGTGTAGTGTTTTGAAAATGGTGGACGCGTGGTTGGCTCTTGCCGATCCAAGTGGCGATGTGGGTGGAATTAAAGTGGCGACTTTAGTTTGTGACTAACGATAACAAAACAGCGCAGAAAAATGTGAAGCCAAGCGAAAGGAGTACACGGGACGAGCACTGTGTGTACTTTCACTTGTCTGTTTTTGTATGTTGCTTTGTTACGTTGGGTGTTGAACGTTTCGTTTACGGAATGTCCGTGAAAATGGTAATTTCATGTTGCAGCTGATGGTATGCTTTGTTCACCCTTAAGCAGAGACTGCAGTGGCAAATGCCACGAGCACGAGAGCTCGAGGTCACTGCTTCGAAGCATTCCTTTGCAAAACGGGCACTCGCGCTAAAAATGCATGTCTCAAAGCCAGGAGCATGAGCTAGCTCGCGTTTGTTGTAGCTTAGGCTGTTGTTTTACTGCCCAGTATTCTGTTGCAATTCCTCTTAAGAGTTTTGTGCAGTGCTGTGGTAAGTGTGACTGATAACATGCAGCCTTAGAATGGGCTTTCCTTTAGCGAGTGGACACGCGAGCAAAGATATTTGCGGAGCTTGCACATTTGATGGTGCTTTGAATATACACTCGCACCTCTGATGACGTTTTACAATTATGCCTGTGCCTTTGATGGTGCTGCATACAATTTGGCAGATTAACTATAGCTTCTTAAACTAGACTGAATAGCTCTGCCAAGATTGCTGTGGTCAGCACATAAATTATGGCTTATCTGCCGACCACAGCAAACTTGGCAGGACGATTTAGCCTGTGGTAACCACATAATTCAAAACTGTCCCGATACAGCCAATTTGCCGCAAAGCATGATAAAACTTTTCCATAGTAAGCATGATCTCCGTTTTAACCTGGGATTTCAAGTTGGTCCGAGCAAAATACAGGGCGTTTTCTTTCATATCCAGCTAAAATACATTTTCTAAACATATCCAGCTAAAATTTTGCACAGAGGAGGCCGACGAACGTGCATTAAGGGTGCAACATTCTCACTGAACAAACTTCCCTGAGTAAGCAGTTAGAAATAAAAAAAGCTTGAAATCCCTACCTACAGCGGGCTTGTGCTAACCAATTTGAGCAACAGTCAACTTATGTCCGCAGTGCTCTGCGCGTTGACAGGTGTGGGTCGGCCGTGAAGACGCCGAGTACCGCATTTTTCGGCGTTGGCTTCGGTGAGAACACCTCTTTTGTCGGCGGCTTGTTTTGGATGTTTCCCTCCCCATTAAAGTGCCTCACCCAGTGTAGAATTGGAGAAGAGCCTGGAGCTCGCCACCGAAACTCCGCCCAAAAACGTCGGCGGACTTCTTTTGTCCTCTGGCACTCCCCATACTAGAGAGCAACCTTCACTTGCTCACTGCGAGCTGAGCGCACCATGAAGATGGCTTGCAACACAGAACGGCACGGTTGAAAGTTGGAGAAAAGAGACGCAGTAACAACCAGAGTGCAAAGCAGACCAAAAATAATTATTGAAAAAAATTTTCAGCCTTTCCACTCTCGTGAAGAAGGAATACCAGCGGAGCTGTACTCGATACACTGTGTGCTTCTTCTTTGTCGTCGTCTGTTTTTCGCGCTGTTTCCCACGATGAATTCCCACCAACGCGCCCAACTATCCATTCTTCTATTATAGCTGGAAAGGTTGGCACAATCTACGAGCGACGGCGGAAACCATACCGGTTGTGTGCTTGCCGCCGTCGCTTATAAATGGCAATAGCTGTCCAGGTAGGTTTGTGTCGACATACACAGACACGATCCTGGGGAACCTAGCCCTTAACAGCTCCGCTGTAAAAAAAAAAAAAACGAGGCAACATTTGTTTCGTTTAATCTACATTTTTTATGCTTTATTGGTAGAAGAGAATAATCGTGCTCCGACAGTTTGTGCGGAATAAAAGGCCGCATTGCTTCTGGCTCGGAAATATTGTCTGCTATTGCCAAGGTCAAGGGAGGCGCCCGTTGTCGTCTTGCATGCCTTAACGGAGCCTTAAGTTTGTTCCGCAAAATTTTCATTCTTCAGCCAACTCCATGCAAACTCTTGGCTCGATACATTCAGAAACAGATTTATGTGATCCCTTCAAACGGCCATCAATCACTTCGACTCGTCTTGTACATCACGTACCCCACACGCATGGGAGACCGGCTGTGCAGGCTGATTTGAATTGAGCATTCTTAGTTGCAGCAGGCGCTTATTTTTTGTTTCATTAATCACTGACATGGTCGAAGTGACTATACTCCGCGACAACTTTTCTTGGCAATGCAGTGGAAGGTACAGGCCCGCGTCCCCTCTCCCATTTTGAGTGTACGCAGGCTCTCCTCCTCACCCATTTCCGGGGAGAGGAGGAGAGCCCGCGCACACTCAAAATTGGAGAGGGGACGCGGGCCTGTACCTTCCACTGCATTGCCAAGAAAAGTTGTCGCAGAGTATAAGCACTCTCCATCTGTTCCACATTCGAAGTGGACCCATTGCCTCCTTTGGTGCTTTAGCTCGATTTCTCCATGCCTGCGCAGCAAGGCCACTTTCAAAGACGGCAGCTGTATCGAAGGAAGTGCACCAGAGGGTCTGCCTAACCACATAGTTAAGACTGCTCGACGGGGACTTCGACACCAAGCCTTGTTGGTTCAATCGTCGTAGCGATGTCCGGCCGCAGCACCGTGGAAGCTGCACTCTAGTCGCCGACAGAATAAGAAGGAAGCACATTTCAAACTCTCGGCCTCCAGCACATGCTCCACGCCTTCCACCATGCTTTGGCTGCACATGCTCGCTCGAAGCGCACAAGATGCCGAAGCTAGGAAGCTAGTGCTGAAGGTGAGACAACCAAAGCTCCTTCCCGCCTTTCTCACCTTATCAGTCTGGACGACGCAGCACGGAATAGTCGACGCCAAGCATAGCCACCGTTTTCGTCGGCTCGCGCCGCCGAACTCCACCCATCGCGAGCGACTGTTCCGCGAGGCACGACTTTCGAAGGAACCGGATCGACGTCGACCCGACGACGGAGGAAACAACTCAGACACAGTGTCTCTCTGTCTCGTTCGTAAAATATACCGCCGACACCTTTTCTTTATGTATAAAATTTACAAAATGGGAGTGGGGTGGATGGGACGGGCAGGCGAGCGGGTCTCCCCCTCCTTCCAGGACGCTCCTCCTCCCCCTTCCTTTGTTCCTTGTCCCACCAGAGGTCGTCACCTGGCCTGCCAGAGGTCGTCGAAGGTCACGGGCACGCCCAAGCTCTTGAGGTTCTCCACGTAGAAGGTCAGCTCCTGGGTCACCAGGCTGGAAGCACGGGAAACCAAACATTTCGTGGGGACGTTTTTTTTGTGTCTGTATACTTTCGCCGAAGCGGTAGCTACTGGATTTATTGGCAACGCCGCGGTGCCTGTACTGCGTCTTCGACTGGTGTGTTTATTGCGTGCACAAATGTGGTCCCTCGATTTACGCCCGACGACTGTCAAGCTCTCCAGCTTGACCGTCTGCGGACAATTCAGTTAGCAGGAGCTGGGACGCCGGTGCGGCGGCAACACACTCGTCTAGGATTTTCCCATACCTTCTACGACCAATGGACCGTTCCTAAAAACCACAGGTTTGGGAAGTTATGGTACGAAAATATGCGAACCGAGGAAGCGATGTCCTGCCAACTCTTTTAAGCTGTGGTGACCTAGATTGGATTCCCCCAAGAATCCCTCGTTTCTCTGTGGCTCGTCTTTTTGCCCCCAAATTTGTTCCAAGACACTTCTTAAGTCTTCCTAATTCGCACGTCGTGTTGTCCTCAAGATCCCTGAACCTTGTCTTTTGCCGGGCGGTGCCAGTTACGTCTGAAATGGTGGATTGGCGGAATCGCGACGTCCAACGGCACGACGCTTGCGCTTTTGTGACATCGTACGTTTGCCATCACAAGGCTGTTTTCAATGCGTGGGCGGGAGGGACGGTAAACACGCCGATCAAAGATGCGTTCCAGGCATCACGGCGGCACGCTCGCTTTCGCACTAGATAACATCGTGCAACACACTGAAGCTTGAAGGGTGACCGACCCGTGCTGGGGTCCCCCGTCCTTGGCCACGGCCAGCCGGGTGAGGTGAGCTCTGAGGCTCTGGGTAAAGGCCGCGTGCACCCAGCCCAGGAGCATCACCACGTCCGAAGGGGAGAGCACCTCCGCGATGGCTCCATGAAACTTGCTCAGGTGCTTGGCCACCGCACGGAAGGCTGGGGACGGCACGGGCGCCTTCACCTCCCACTGCGATCACGAACACATTCCGGATTGACTTTAGATTGATTCCAGAATGCGTTCGCATTCCGGAATGCGGACACATTCCGGGTCGCTCGCGCGCCACCGACACCACCTAGAATAATCAAAGCCCATGCACCCGAATTTCGACGATGTCGCGTTTAGATTTGCATCGTGTCGACGTTGCCCGTTTGGCTGAGTCTCGGTCCAATCGATGCATTGAAGGACGCCTGGCGCGGTGCGACAAATTATGGGAGTCCTCGGTACGCTCCTCCTGTCGTCTCCTTTCACAACCACGTGACATACGGGAGCAGGCACAGGTTACCAAGGCAACACTGCTCGGAAACGGGGTAGAGGGTATCGTGTTGACTAGCTTGTGAAGCTGCCCCTTTCTCAACCCTCTCCTTTGTACCCGGCTCCGCCGTCTGCTGACAAATGCTTTGTCGAACCTAGTTGAACCCTGCCAGGGTTGCGGTGCAGAATAAGTGGATTCCGTCACACTGCAAGACGTGAAGGTAAGTTACGACACATTACGTATCCAAATGAAGTGAACAGCTTCACCTGTTGCGATGCATTTACGCTGCCACAAATAATCGGACGCCCACTCTATTTTTTTCGCCTGGGTGAGCACGTGATTTTTGGAAGTGTAGGCTGTTGTGGTTGCTTCGCGATCCTGAAAGGGTAGGGACGGTCGGTGGTTGTGATTAGTGCTTTCTGTGGGCATCCGCTACAAACTGCGGTGCACTATCGCATAATGCTAAACCAAAACTATACCTGCAGCAGCGTAAACGCATTGCGATGGGCAAGCTTATTTGAATACGTAATGCGTCGTAACTTACCCTTGCACCTAGCAGTGTCATTAAATCTCCTTACTTTGCACCGTAACTGTGGCAGGGTTCGACTAGGTTCGACAAAGCATTGATGTAGCAAACGACAGAGCCGGGTCAAAGAAGAGGGACGAGAAAGGGGCAGCCTCATAATCTAGCCAAAGAAATACCCTCTCCCCCATTTCTGCGCGCGCGTCCAGCTCGGCTGCTGGGGCGGTGTTGCCTTGGTGACCTGCGCCTGATAGCGGGAGGAAAGACGATGGGAAAAGTGTACTGAGAACTCCCATGATTCATCGCGTGGCACACGCGGGCTTTTTTGCAAAGGGTCTACTGCCGAGTCCATGCCGTTTGATTGCGACGACGTTCCATGGAGGAAGAGGGGTTCATTCGCAGGCCTCGGTTATTCTAGGTGCTGGTGCAACACACAGACAGAGTTGGCACACAACACACAGTTGGTGCGAGAAATTAATTTTGAGCCGATAGTACCACATTTCCCAGTCTATGCAGAGTGCAAGTTCGTCTGCTTTGTGCACGGGGGTTGCAGCGATGCGAAACACCGAGCTCAGATTGGCTCCGATCAGAGGGATAGTGGGTAGACCTCGAGGCAGCTAGTATCAACATCTACCCACTACCCGGCATCACTGCAACACTTATGCAAGGGGCAGACAAACTTGCGCAGCGCAGAAGCTGCACCTTCGTACAAGCCAAGCTTTTTTGTACGGTCGGCGCGGCGCTGTGGTTGTGAATGCACGCCGCTGCACTTCCAACCATCTTCGGACCGTCGGAAAGGAGGGTCATTAGAGGGGTGCCGTGCCGTTCCTTCTTTGTCTTAATTGTCGGTACGGCCTGAGTCTTCCAAATTCAAGGTTGATACTAGCAAATATATTTTCTTAACCTTTTGCCAAGGGAGGTTCTTGATTTTAAAACAGTTCTGCAACCCAGCGAGACGCATTGAGTCGAAAAGAAAGTCGTCCCGTCCGCCCTTTTGTTCGTTCTTTAGGCATGCACTCTACCGACATGCCTGCCTTCGGCGGCGTTTCATTCCGAGATTATGGGGCAACGCAAGTACAAGCTAAATGTTGCATTGTTTTTAAACTGGACCTTTGCAACGTCACGCTGCCGACACAACCACGTGACTCTCCTTTCGCGAGAGCTGTGTGCAAAGCTCAGACATACATTGTTGAGTTGTGCGTCCATCACCGATCCCACGATGTGGGCCAGCTTGCTGAAGATTTCGCTCACGTGTTCGGCATATTCCTGCGAGAAAATTGGAGAGAGGATTGTCGAAAGGAAATGACTAATTCGCAATGTTTCAGCAGACGGCAACAGGAGCTTGCTAAATAATTCTAATTCACGTCAACCACAAAAAAAAAAAAAAAAAAAAGTGTTGTGAATGAATATAAGATTCAGGCAGCAGAACATAAAGTACTTCTTGGATGTTTTGTAAAATTCCTTGCATCGAGTGCCTTGCAACTAGCTACATAATACTCGATACAATACAATACAAAATATAAATACAAATCTGCGAGCTGTTCTGCAGGAGCGCTCCGCGCCTCTACAGAACAGCTCTCGTACATACTTTTGCTTCTTCCACTGCATATGCGTTCACAGGCACCCCTGCTCTAAAAAAGCGTATCAGCAAAAAAAAAAAGATAAAAAATAAAGCGTTTCTGTCTTTTAACACATTAAACATCTCCTATATCAATTCCACTGGAAGCAAAGAGCCCGTTACAAACATTGTACAGCACACTGGCAAAAGGCAAATCTCCTTCAACACGCCTTTCCACAATGCCGCAGCAACCACTGTCGATCGCAGCACACCTCGAATGATCGTTCTCAATTTCTATTTATAAATGCACCACCAGATATTTCTCAACAAGAAAGTCAACTAACAGAAAGATTGCAAACAGCAGTAATAATTGCGTTGTGCATTTGTTTAGCCAGCAGGAAGTTAACCAGTCCCAGCGGGCGTCCGCGGTGTCCGCTGCGGATAAAAAATTTCGCCAAAGCAGTACTACCGCCGCTAACCGGCGGTCTTCAACGTGCATCGCGCAGTGGCAATGAGCGACCGACATGCTAATCCCGATTGAAACGGGCTGAAGTGGGGATTAAATACCAGGATCCTCGGGTTCAATCACCCGGCAAGCTTCTGCTCCACATGTTCCGGGCTGCGGTACGCCGACGCGCTCGGCCGCCAATCCCCCGATTGGAGCGGTCTTTGCCAAAGGAGCTCTTACCTTGTGTATCTGGTCAAAGTGCTTGGCCATCTCCCGACGCGTCGTGAGGTGAACTTCGAAGTGCGTCTTCACTTTGGGCAGGAAGAAGAGCAGCAGCTGTAGACACCGCGCCGTGAGTGCTGTAATGACACCCTGGTTCGTACTTGGAACTGTGTCTTTGGAAGAATATCTGAACTTGTTGTTGCGATCGGGCTCCCAACCAACGGGGCTCTCGCAAGCACATTTTTAGGACATAAAACTTGTCGGCCTTGTTAAAGACATTTGTCCACGGCTTCGACCTACTCACCAAGCACGCTGGCCGTGATGGTCTTGAGTCCGACCAGCTGCAACGCCCCTGCTCCGAGGACAAGCTGGGACGTCCGAGAGTTGAAGTTCTGCAACGACACAAAGCTTCGGCATTAGGAAGAAACTGAAAATATGCTCGTCGGCCATGCGTCCTTCATCGGACTGTAAAACACCTCTCTCCCAGAATGAGCTAGTCTGGAGGTCGCTCTAATGTTGACCAAAGTCGTTGTCTTATTAATACACCGACAAGTAGCGAGAACCAGCACCGACCAATCCGAGGTTTCGTGAAAAACACACATCTCGTGAAGCTCCATTGCAGGAGAACATTATTAGCAAAAGTCCGATAGCACAATTAGCACAATGCTTATGCTCGTCTGCATTCACATTCCAGTCTGGTAGCTGGAAAGGCCCACATTACGGAAGATGGCAAACAACAGGTTGGTGTAAAAGTTTAAACGGAAGGGAGTCTGCAAAAGCTGTTGCAGTAGAGATCAAGTCAACGTGAACACCAGCCTCAAAGTTTTTTTGTGTTGCCCCTTCTCTCATTAGTGTTTACACCCACTTTCCTGTTTGTTGCTTCACAAGACGTACAACAAACCATGTTGCTCGTTAGACGAGAATACAACAATCAATTCACGTTCAAATATATAATTATAGTACTGCACACTCTCACAAATTTAGCTCGCCAAGGAGCTCCTCCGGAAAAACTTTCGGGCTGTGTTTTGACCCCACCGGAGGATACGGCGACCAAGTCGATACCCCGGACGCTCTCCATACAGACAGGGCGTCGTCTGCCACCAAAGGGTGTGCCCGTTCGGGAGGCCAACTAACCCTGAGGAGTTCCTGGAGCTTTGAGAGCAGGTTGAGAGCCACGAAGGGGATGTCCTTGGCACACTGGCAGTACTCCAGGACCATCTTGAGCATCATCACCGCACTCCTGAAAGCAGGTGTCCATGGCACATTCAAAAAGCTGCAGAACCGCATGTATCACTCCGGTGATGCAGTTGCATAACTTGCCCCAGTTAGTACGAGGTGCAGGTCACTCCAGTTACGAAGTGCGGATGAGACATTTAGAGTGCTCGTTTTATGAACGCAAGTTTCAGCACTCTAAACATTAATCGGTTAGCTCTTTTTCCATGTTAGAAAGTTGCCTCGCACAACATGAAAGAGGAACAAGGCGTCAAGCCATAAAAAAATTGCACCATGTCGCTCAAATCACGCCTCTTGAAATCGAGTTCTGTTTGCGGAGCGTCGGTCGAGGGAAACGGTACTTTGCCCTAAACTGGCCAAACCTTCTTCTCTAATATGTGAAGAGAGAGATAATGCATGCTGCATTTTGAAGCAATTGATGGTGAAAGTGTCTATGAAATTATGACATTGGTAAATGGGAAATTCGACGGACATGGTGGCGCTGACTTTACAGTGCCAGCTACTCAATACAGTGGTGTCTTGTTAACATGGGCACCTTTGCTCCCCCAAACAAGGCGTGTATAATCTGAGTTGTCTATATTTTTTAGACAAAAATGGATGTATTTATCCAGTTCATCCCCGAAAATGTTGTCAACATAGCAGGGTGTCCCTATTAACGAGACATCACTGTACCATGCTCCTATTTCAAACCTTCTGCCCGAGAGGGGCAACTCACCCAGCTATCCCGTACTTCTCAGAGTTTATTTCCAGGTAACCCTTGGGCTTGCCCTTGCTGCTGTCCCCCCTCAACAGTTCCTTCTCTGGGAGAACCAGGACGTCTGCGAGGCAAAGAGCAGACGAAAAAGCGTCGAGATTGCCGTCGTCTGCTCTTCGGCGAGCAACGCCAGAACAACTTTGCATAAGCTATAGAATGGTGTCTGTCGGAAGATAAAAATGGTCCTGGCAGCCCAACTGCAGGAGACAATATGACAGTAAAAGACAATGACGTTGAATGGTCGACGGTTGAATCGGTGACTCCAAGGCAAAGTGCGCTTAAGCCCTTGGATGCCAGGTTAGCGGGTCTGCATGGTCGCGACCGACGTGCAAACCCGCAAACCCCGATCGACGTGCCTGCAATCTGATGGAGGCTTAAGCGCAGTTCACACACTTGCAACCGAGTAAGACGGAGAGAGACAAGACCGGTTTTTAAGACTCTTGCGATGTCTCAGGGCCAGCTCCACAGCATCGCATTCGGTCCTAAGATGTCGCAAGAGGCTTCAAGACCGGTCTTGTCTTTCTCGGTTGTACTCGGTTACAAGTGTGTAAACAAGCCTTTACTGTGATCTAGGTGCAGTGTGACCGAGATAAACCTCAGGTAGATTAGAATAATATACTCGGTATTTCGGGGTGTGCCAAGGGCCCTACGTTTGTCTGTCGTATCAACCTCCAATATTCACACTTCTTTTTTTTTTATGGCAAGATGGAAAGGATAGCAGTTTTAAAAAAAGCTAGCAATAGTGGTATAGCAATGATATATAGGTCAGAGGAAGTAATTGACTGGTAATTATTGAGAAATGGCCTTTCTGCACTAAAAGATACAGAAAATTGTAATTGAAAGTGATTGATTGATTATACGATATAGTGCACAAGAACTTCTCGTTTTTTCTCTCTCTATATATGTATATACTGTATATATATATGTATAGTGAAGACAGATATAACAAAGATGTGGATATTTTGAAGAAAGCTAGAGATGCTTCTACTATTGATACGAGCCTTTATGTAATTAAAAAAGCTGTCCTTGCGACAGTTCTTTCCATAAGCCACCAGTACCCTGTGTGTTGTACTTGATGTAAAAATAAACATAAAACATCATATATAGCTAAAATAACATTGTAGTAAAACAAATAATAAAAAAAAATTGATTTTAAAATAAAGGGGTTCTGTAGTGCTATTCATTGATGCAGTACCACATACTGCTTATAATCAGTCATGGGTAAGTTACTTTTAAAAAGTAATTCGTTACAGTTACAGTTACTTTCAGAAAAAAGTAGCGAAGTTACCGTTACAGTTACTGCAACAAAAGAGTAACTCGTTACAGTTACAGTTACTTTTAAAAAGTAACGACGTTACTTTTCAGTTACTTTTCTATAACACAAAAAATTAGAAAAAAAACTAGAAAACGCCCTTCAGAACGTTTTATGGCATAAAATTAAAAAGTACGCTTTTTACTTCATATTGTAACTTAGTAGCAGTCGCTTCTCAAAGTTAGTGTTTGAAAGTTTCTACGCCAGAGTAGTGGCGCAAATCAAAATACGAAACAAGCGCAGTGCGGCGTAGTGGAGCTAATCAAAATACGAGACATGCGCAGTACCCTTCACGTGTATTGTTTTTTACGGTGGATTCAGCCGATTAAAAAGCGCTTGCACAGAAAAAAGAAAAACCACAACATAGGTAGTGCTTCAAGACACTAAGATGTAAGTGTTGAGGCACAAAGTACAAGCGCGTGCGTAAACATAACCAGATATTTTTTTATAAAATCTACACGTGGCTATATTCGGGTAGTGACTCGCGAGAAAGAACGTATTCACAACTTTGTGCAAGGCCAACTTGACACTCGAAATGTCGGAATAGACGATTTGGAAAGTGCAAGGAATGGCTAAATTGCACCTCGTTCAGTGATATATTATTCATAAAACACTGGAAAATAACGACAAAAGTAACGTCGTTACTTTCATCGTTACTTCAGAAAAAAGTAATAGAACTACAGTTACAAGTTACATTTTTAAAAAGTAACTCGTTACAGTTACAAGTTACAAAAAAAGTAACAAAGTTACAGTAACGCGTTACTAGTAACGCGTTACTACCCAAGACTGCTTATAATGCTTTTGCAGCAATTTGATTAAAATTTTAGGTTCTGTCAAACCAATTGTTGATCCCGATACCGTCCACTTCAGTGACGTCTGTCACTTCAGCCTTACCTTTGTCCACCACGTGATTGACCATGTTCTGGAACTCGGGAGGAATGTCCACTCTTGTCCACTGCTCGCTGTCCAGCAGTAAGCTGAAGCAAGAACACAAATCCAATTTGCAATTAGCTTTAGTATTGCACTGCACGGTCGACTATGCATGCATGATCACTCTGAAAGAAAATTTCGACAAATATAGCCAGACTGCCGATCAGCAGAAAACTGAATAAAACTGGTGACGGAAAAGAGCAAGCAGGTTTTAAATACAACTGGGGAGTGGTGAGTGAGTGCACTTTCTTTAAAATTCAGTCTCCTTGCAAAAATCTTAGAAAAACTTGTATAGATGGTTTGTCCAGTGCTTAGGAAGAACACAAAGTCAACTACCGTCGTTTCAAAACCGACGGCCTTCATCGCAAAAGAGCCGACATTTCTGCACAGAATATTATGAGCATCAATGTAGCTTCTTAGGATGCCGAAAAAGTAAAGCCGCCTTTTGAGTATTTACTGGATTCACCAATAAATTGAGTTAATCCGATTAAAGCTACCACAGGTGATAATAGACAATGTTTTCTGTAAATTAAGATAATAATCAAAGGAAGTACAGCTATGACAGGAGTGTAACTATAATAAATTTGATTAGAGATGTAGGTGCCACCATACTTGACTTGGCCACCAAACTCCACGTTCTCAGTTGCTGAACACGTCGGCAAAGAAATTGGCTAACACTACAAGCCCCAAGAGAGGAGACAGAAAAGATGACGTGTAACGAACGTCTAATTTAAGTTATTATACGGTCCGAGCGGGTATTTGCGGAATACGCCCTCCTTCTAATGACCCAGGATTATGTGGATCATTACATGTTAGCAGACACCGTCAGTGAGACAGATCACAACCGTAGTTACCCGATTCAAATGCGCCCCCGATTCTGATGCACACTCGGTTTTTATGCCCACAAATAATAAATCTAACATGCCCACGATTTCAGTTTCATGTCCAATCCTAACGTCCAAGCAGTTTTTAGGTATATTTTTCGCAAAGATGGGTGTGCTTTAGAATCAAATGAATACGGTAGATGATAGCATAAACAGTCAGCAAGGAAAGCCGATAACAAGAAAGTGAGAAGCGAGGCAGTCGCCAATCCTTCCAGTGGTCTGTATGCGTCAAGTATCGAGCAGCATTCCCAGGACGGTACTGGTAGCGTAAGGCACCGCGCCTGTTGCTGTTCACCACCCCCATTCAACGAATAATAGAGCAATAAATAATGAGGCAATAAAAAAAGATGACGAGAACATACCTCAGCTTCATCTTTCGCTCTTCGTGGAACCTGCTCACGAACCTGTCGGCCTGAAAGAGGGGTCGGAAAGAGGCCATGAACGTTTGTCCACGTTGCAAACGAAATGAGATGACGATCTGCGTTGTGTGTGGTACATGCTCTCCGACTACAGTCACATTGAATGCATCGCTACGTCTCGTTTTACTTAGAGGGATGAATTAAAATTTGGATTCCGCAACATAAGGCCGCAGAAGCGTTGAACGAAATGCTACGAACTCCAAAACATCACTCGTACACCGATATCTCCAACGAAAGGCCGTATATTTGGTGAGGTGCGATCGAGCGAGGAATGTGACATCACGATTCTCCTGCAACAGCTGAGAACGTGGGTAAGCGGCATCGGTTCGGTTCACCTGCTCGAGGTGAGGAAGTGAAGAGGAGAGGGAGTGAGAATCTCAACGCCACACGTCTCGTCGGCCCCGTCAGCCGTGTTCAATCCCGCATTTATTTTCCTAAAATACGGCCATTCTTTGGAGATGTCGCCGTATGAGTGACGTTTTTGGGTGTCCCGCCTATCGCTCCAGCCTTGGTTTGTGAGCCACAAATTTCGGTTCGGCATCTCTTTAAAGCATGAGTGCAGCAGAAGCTCAAAGAGTGAGCTCTGGGCTTTCGGCGTGCCTGCCGAGCACACGTGCTCGTGCAGTGCAAATACCGTCCGGGGCAACACGCTCGTGCTTGTAGCTTGGGCTTCGCTTGCACGTGAGGCGAGACAAACTATGTAGTCACCACAGTGTGGAATGTGACTCGGCACTAATCTGTTTCTCATAAGGAATTTAGTATTCAGAGTACAAGGACAGATAGTCCTTGTACTCTGAATACTATTTTTTTTGAGTCAACGGTACCGTGATACTTTAAAAACGCGGGGAACTCAAAATACTGCCAGCAATATTCGGAGACAATGGCACCTCGAGCTTAAAAGGAAGGTGCTGTCCGACAAGAAATTGCGACTCCAGCCTATGCGGAAGGCAGCGACAAGCCCGACATGCCATTCTGGACACAAGATCCAAATTATTCCAGTCAGAGCCGTTTATACAGAGAGAGTTTGGTGGATGGGTGGAGCTTGTGACATGTTAGATATGGCTAGAACGAGCCCACCTCGCGATAACACAAGAGGAAGATTTGTTTTCGTTTCGCCACTCCACTCTGAACGAGCCCGCTTAAATTCGCGGTTGCAAATGGCGTCACGAAAACATTTCTCGTTCATCGGTATTCTGTTAGACCTGTAATTGACCGCTGCATTCAAAAGCCACTCACTTTTTTTTATCGATCTCCAATAACAAAACTTACAAATAAGGTTTTTTTCGTTTGTTTCTAAATAAAAACACGCTTTCTGAAGCTAAAAAGTCGAGCAGTTTAGAGCACAGGTTCGCAGTTCCTTCATAGCAAGCACTTTCCACGTTGAATGTGAATGTGAAAACATGCAAGCCGCTCGTCCGCTCCCTTTTTCGTCTGCTGCATACTTTTTGTCGCCGGTCAGCGCGCGTGCTCCCCTGGGCACACTGACCCTGGACGCTCCGTGTTAATGGCGCGCTGATGGACACGCAGCGCCATGGGGTGAGTGGTTGTGGAAACTGACGAGCGCAGCGGCCAATGGAACCGAAGGCGAAATCCATCAGCTTTACTTCGCTCCTTTTGGATTGGGGAAACTAGGTGCCGTTTTCGCGCTTCAAACTGATGACATCAACTCGCTCCATCGGACAGTTAATACTTTCGCATTAATATTTGACGTGTGGTCTTCCTAGGTGATACTGAAGAGGACTGCATTGTTTTTTCAAGAACAAAAATGAAGCAGAGTTGCCCTTTAAGCCTTTTATGGCTGCTTACAACCGTTGCACAGACGGTCGCAAGCAGTCACAAGAGGCTTAAAAACTGTTTTTTTAGCCTCTTCAGTCGTAAGCAGTCTCAAATGTGCAAGCCAGCCTTTAGCCCCGTTGAGTGCGCTTCTCATCGAGCACCTGTGCACTGCGGGGAAGCAATCGCCGCAGAGCTCGCAGGCTCCGCTTATGTTGCTTCCCCGCAGTGCATAGGAGCTCGATGAGAAGCGCACTCAGCAGGGCTAACCCGCCGCGATTATGCAGAAGTATACTACATGTTGGGCAGCAAAGTCTTGTGTAAGCGAATATGCTAGCGGCCAAGACGCGTAAGGATAGCCTTCCCCGCCTCGATCGGACGATGCGATCGGAACCCAACTAGCTGGACTTCGACCCCCAATGCCGGCACGTGGGCGGCGTGGGAATGAGAAAGGAAGACACGAGAAACAGGAGCAAGGGGAAGCGCGAACGAGACTAAGAGACATATTTGACTATGACACGACCGAAAACAGACGCGAATATAGCAACCCTTGTATCAAATTATTTCTCAAAGTTTTCATTAAATCGTTTTGGTCTACAAAACCTTTCATTCCGTTTTAACACTTCACAACCTGCGTTCATCATTAGTGCGCGTTCGCGCCCATGGAGCGAACCAATGTAATCAGCTTTGAAGCCGCGCCAAGCGGTGCCTTAACTCCTCTGCCCCAATACAGCGAAGTGAAGCGCGATCAGATGGAGACTCCCTTTGGCTGGTGCGCGTCATCAAGGAACGAGGCTCCCACTGGCTCTCGCGCTGCATAGTTCCAAAAAATGCCACCAGAGAAGCCCTCTCCATGGCGGAGCAGTGCACGCAGCGGCCCGGCCGCCCGCCGGTAAGAGAAAGCAGTTGGCCGCACAGCCCGCTCGGGCAAACTCCGAAGAGGCTGCACGGCCGAGCTCAGCGCGGCGTGGCCACTTCACAAGAGAGCGCGCTCGGCTATCGGCCGCAACCTCCGCAGCAGCAGCGAAACATGGCCGTCCCACGCCAGTATTCCGCAGACGAACGAAGGGAGCGGAAGAACGACATTCATGCTTTCACATTCACAACTCATAAAAAGTGCTTAAATGTCCTCACTTTTTTGTTTGTTTTTTTACAACACTGCTGTTATGGGCTAGCTTTCCCAAAATTGTGTCCGGTACCAGACACATGTCGACACCCATGGTCGACACAACACTCTAGTTGCAGCCGTCGCTCATAGATGGCGGCAACATTTCTTCGGAGGAAGAAGAGCGGGAACAGAACGAGCAGCGATGTGTGCAGCAGCGCGGATGGTTTTGCAACCGCTGCGAGGCCGCTATCGCCTAGAGTTCCACTGCGTCGAGTGCTTCACATTCCCTTGTGAAAAAAGAGCAGATCGCTCGCCTGGAAAGCCACCGCCGTGAACAGAAGCTATAGCTCTGTTGCTCTTCCTTCTTCACCAGAGTGGAAGGGCTGTTTTATTTTATTTTGTCAAACTTAAATTTGAAGGAAAAATATTTACGCAGAGTAAGTAGATTTAGAAATTTCCTCGACTAGGATAGCCGCAACAAATTTGTCATTTACATGCCATAGTTTGCAAATCTAGTTATTTTAACCGAGCTTAGAAGTGGACAAGTGGAAGCTTGGGAATGACCTTCACGACTTCAGCGAGTTTTCGTTTAAGCAGGGTGCAGCAGTGAAAGGCTTGGAAAAACTATTTCATATTTGAATAGAAAATATTCGGGCTCAAACCACTATTCGCTTTGAACTAGGAATCCACTATTAGCACATGCTTGCCATTCTATGTCAAAAGCATGCACACAAGCCGCTATTACTAAAGGACCCAGATAAAACAAAGTAAACTAGGGCTGTGTGAATATAGTGGATTAAATAAAACAGTGCTGCACCCTTCATAGCCCTTGCAGAGTTAGGGAGACCTCCCACCAGAATACCGACTCCCTTTGCACTGCTGAAGTTAGGAACAACGCTGTGCCTTTCAATCTGAAGCGGTATTTGTACAGCCCCAATGATTAACACGTCTGCACTATAAGCAGCTGCACAGCGGGTCTTCAGCATTTTATGTTTGCCCCTCGAAGACAACAAACAGTAGCAGAATTAGGATACGTGAATGGACCAGTGAAATGCCAGGATGCAAGCATACAGACCTGGGTACGCAATGCAAGCAGGAGGACCGTGCTCTTGTGCTTGCAGGTTTCGTTGCACTGCGCCGTAAATGAGTCCACAGCCTTGCACAGTGTCACAAAGCTCGATGAGCTCAGCTTGTCTAGGAAGCCGTCCTGAAACGGTCGAGAAAGGAACGCTAGACTGGGGTTACATTCCCATGGGCTAACCTTTGGCTATGGTTATAGCACCGCTGCTAACCCGGCATCACAGTGGCAAAAAAACAAAGAGCGACCTATACTCAAGCAAGTATGGTAAGCTATGCCCAAGAGTAACGTTACCACAGCCACATAGCGTTGCAGGATGAGCATCGCCAGATGTCGCCAGCTTTTGTGAGTGTGCCAAACGTAAAGCACAGGAGAGACACTAAATTTTAACGTTGATGTGCAACGATTTTAATGTTGAAACAATTTGCATCTTCTACTTTCGACATTGTTTACCTTGTTACAAGGGACATCTCCTTCCTTCAAAAGTTGCGATTCTGCCGCGTAATCGCGAGGCAAAAATTAAAATATTTCCTGATCTGCTACCGCGAGTGGTAGCCATGAAGATTACGCAACACGATGTCAAAGGGGGACTTGTAAAAAATATACCAAGTTGTGCAACTGCCTGCTCGATAAGGCCCGCTTCAGACAGGGCAATTTCGCCCAGCAACTTGACGTCGCAACTCCAGCAATACGGGCCGCCCGCGTTCACACGCAGCAACCGAATTGCAACGACTTGCCATCATCATCGTGAAATTTGATTTTTCTTACACTATTTAGACGCACAGCTACACGCTAAAAACGTGTTTTTATATCTTTGAATGGTGTTGAGAATACTAACTCATCTTTCTGAAAAAGTTTATTCCAAAAACGATCCATTTCAAACCAGAACCAAGTTTATAGCTGTCATCATCACCACCACAGGGGTGTCACGTGAAAATATCGCGTCCCTGATTGGCTGCAGCCGTTTTAAACGTCTTCGAATTGCTCCGAGTTGCTCGCTCGTTCGAGCCGGACCCGATCTCAGCAATTCGCGTCGATCTAGGGAAAGCTAGGGAACAACCCGCCAGCAACCTCAAAATTGCTGGAAAAGTTGCCCTGTCTGAAGTGGGCCTAAAAGATAATTTTTCTATGAATCTTGCCGTTCCAGCATAAATATAAATGCATCAAAAACCTGGTATCATTAACAAAACTTTTATTATTCGGAGTTTCAGTGGTGCCATCTACCCGAGGTCAACAAAACCGTCGGCTCTATCTATTACCGCGAAGAGCCGCCAGAAGCCGGACGGTCGCTCTGGACGGCCGGACCCAAACCTGCACGTTGGCACTTCCCTCCTTTCGCCATGCCGATCGCGCGGCGTAAGCATGTGGTCACCTGACCGCGAGCGAGCGCTATACCCATTTTCACCTTAAGAAAAAAAAGCAAGTTTTGCGCATTGTTCATACGCGGTGCGAAATAGTTCTTACGAGATTTGGTTGTTCGAGGAAAAAAGCGATACTTTTGGTGTATGGAGCGTGTACGCCCTGATAAGATAACATATATCTTATCTAAAATTCACCTACGTACGTCTTAATTATCAACATAAAGGGGGAAATTAGTAATGCTCCACGTGGCGCCGGACTTTTTTTACTACGGTTCTTGAGGTGAAAACGGGTATAGAGAGAGGGAGGTTAACCGGAACCTAGCGCGTCCCCCTTTCACGTCACGGCCTACGTGACTCGGAAGACGGTGAAGGAGCCGAGAGGGGCCAAAAAACCTCAATCTCTGTCATTTTTTAAAATAAATTAGGACATGCAGGCAAAAGCGGTTTTTTGTTCTTTACTTCAGACAGGTCGAGGCACCAATTCTTACAATCATTTAAGCAAAGTAGTGAAATTGTTGCGCAGCTCCTTAAATTGTTGGGTGTCAGCACATCGAGAAGTGTCGTGCAATGCCAACAAATTAGTGATTAGAATGCAAAAAACATTTTTTTTAATATTCTGAAATATAGCTCTCAGGTCAGGTTCTAAGTCGCAGAGGATAACTGTTCATAATAAAACCATTGGCCATATAATCTGTTACAATATAAGTAACAGCCTTCGTTTTCGGGTCTCATATTTTTCAAAAATCGAGGGGGGGTAAAAATTGGGCACTTTAATTCAAAATGGTATTCGGGGAGAAATTTTTTTTTTTTTTTTATATTAATTATTACAAAATTCAGGTTTTTCACGTTACATTGAGAAATATGCGAGTATAATTAACCATAGATTGGTTTGAATACAGATATTTTTGTTTAAGTAGTGTACACAAGATAGCATTGAAATGTGGTAAGAGCTCACATGGGCTTTTAAATTTTTCATGAATCCTCGTTGCTTACATAAGATTCTGCATGCACAGCATCTCTGTCGCCGTCGTAGACCTGTCCAGTTTTCGGACATAGTATCAGAACTGAGAGAACGTTTTCTCAGCATTACAGCTCACGAATACATTTGTAACACATAGTTTCTCACCCTTCATTTTTCTCTTTATTTTTGCGCTGGTCTGGCACAAAAATTTAGATAGATTTATGTCATTTTAGTTCACCGAATCCCAAAAGAATCTAGGATTGTTTCCGAGGTCTGGTGCTAGTAGGGCACGTGTCCCTACCAACTCTTTGTTTCCTAGAAAATATTTTCGAAGCAGAGTAGTAATTCGAAAAATGCTAAAATTGAATTTCCAAAGTTTGAAGAAAAATCGGGTTTAACCCGATTTTCAGAAGATGCGTCCAGGGTGTAAATATCGGGAAATGTCGTGTTTTACCTGAAAATGAAGGTCCCTAAATATAAAAATGGGGAAAGAGTGCAGTGATTTGTGAGAGAAGCTAGTCCTGCTCTTCTAAGCCTGCAGCAGACTATAGGTGGCGCAAGCCACCGCCCAATTAAGAAGGTTCAGCCATATGTGGCCACCCATTCACGGCACCAACCTTTGTTTCAGAGGGAATGAGCCTGGAGCACCGTTCGTGGGCGTAGTCGCAGATTGCGAACAACATGCTCGAGAGAGAAGCCACGATTTCGTCGTGGGTCGCCGTATCCATCATCACCTCGACCTGGCTGGGAAGAGCAAACAGGCAAGGTCATGTCAAGGTCAGACAAGACTCCCAAACTGAACGTCAGGCAAAGAATGTAAAATGTAGGGCAAGAAAAAAAAAAGAGTTGGAGGTCATGTCAAGGTCAAGAACGGAAAGCAAGCGCGGATCAACGCCAGGGGTCAGGTCGTACGCAAGCTGATAAAAACCAGCAAGGTAAGGGTTTAAAATTAGAAATCACACAAAGGTTGGTTCAAGATTGCGTCGAGCTCAGACGGGACAATAGCTCAATGTCGGAGAGGTCAAAGGAAGTAAAACGTAGTGGAAGGAAACTTGTAGATCATATAAAAGACAAAAGAAACAAGCAACTGAAAATCAAAGCCAGTGGTTAGACCATACGTCAGCCGATATAAATGAACAACGTTAGAAAGTGAGATTAGAATTTTAAAAAAAAAGGTTGGTTCGAGGTCATCTGAAGGTAAAAAGGGTAAGGCACAATTAAAAATTGGCTCCCAAATTGTACAAAGATGAATGGCAACTAATTCTACAAATAAAGAAAGATCCAAGGTGATCCAAAGGTTGACGGAAAGAGGCAGGTTCATGGGTGAAAGAAGGGTAGACAAGGAAAGGGAAGATCAGAAGTTAAAAAAACAAACAAAAACAACAAAGATAAATGTAAAGGTTTAAGGTTAGGGAGAGGAGACAATGCCACCTGGGGCAAGAAAGATTTGCACATCAAAGTCTGAAGGCCTACCTTTGGTACTGCTGGCTACTCTCGTCCGAGTGAGAGATGCCTGCCGCAAGGTCAACTGTCTGCTTCATCAACTGCTGCACAGCCTTGTTTTGTTGTTTTTTTAGCACCGGAAAGGAAAAATTACGTTGCTGGTTACTTCAACTGCTTCATGGTCATAAGTAAATACCACATAAAAAAAAATCACACAGCTTGCATAGTTTGGCCATGTGCATTAGACAGTGAGCAAGGGGCGCACGTGACCGCGGCTACGGTGGAGGAAGTGAAAGTGTGTAGGCGAGCTGTTCTGTAAAGGCACGGAGAGCACGCGAGAACGGAACCTGGGTGGCGGCAGTGGGGAGGCAAAGGGGCTTGTCGTCGCAGTGCGACCACGTGGGTATTTCACAAAGGCGGATGCCGGAGGGGTAGGGGGGGGGGGGGGGGGGGGGAGGGGGGGGGAGCCCTGTTGCAGTTGGCGTGTTATGTGTGAGAAACAATGGGTAGAGGTGAAGCAGTGTCTCTTCTGTAGAGTCGGGTTTTGCGTTCGTGCGTGAGCATTTTTTTTGCCGGGAAGGGACACTAACAGCTAACGCCGTAAAACAAACGCTGTTCTCACACAAATTTTTCAACTGGGAAATGACCTAATCGTAGATTTTAAAGTTACTTCAGACATAAAAGAAAAAAAAAAAGCCTCATAGCAAGTACTAGGGCGTCGGCACAATGTAACAAGAAGCAAAAAACTAGTGACGTTCTGTCTCAATCTGTCTATTTGAAAAAGTGCATAAATTTGTTTTTACTGACCCTCCCGTTCTTCCAAGGTCTACGAGTCAAAAAAGTATGCCTTCAGTTCTTTCTTCATTTTCGAGCAAATCTCGTTTGACACAAAACATAAACATCTGGTTATGGCAAACCACTTCTTTTACGAATAATACATGTGCCTTAGACTTTACTTTGCCTCGAAGTTGACATATACAGACAATGCTAATATACTAAATTATGAAATACGTTTCAACTAGTGCCAAGCAAGTTTCCAAAAAGAGCTGTACAACTGAAATAAAAGAAACCCTCACCAGTATCCTCCTGAGCAGCAGGGCCACATTCTTGAATACTTCATTGAGGAGAGCGATCCACTTAACGAAGTCAAGCTGCTTCACTTGCTCAAACAAACTGGTGAGAAAAAAAAAATTATATGAAATTTCCTAGCCCTGCCAAGAGCAAGCGCAAGATCAGCCATAAATGTGCACCTGTTTCCATTGCCTTCTAGATCCAGCTCGTCATTCCTCGAAACAAATTCGATGACAGTCTGCAAAAAAACGGGGACAAAGTTACACTCATTAGGAAACAACCTCGACTTTCCTCGCCATTGCGGGCACTGTCCTTTCCCCGATGATTAGAGGACACCTAACCTCGCTTTTCCGGAAACGACGAAGTATACCTTCACTTTCTCTGAAACTATGCAGTGGTGGAAGCGTCATTTGACCTTTTGTAGCAGGTTCTGTAGCGGGCAAAACATTTGTTTGGAGCAGCCACTGACGTTTTTGAAGCAGATGCCAACATCTGTTAGCACATCGCTCGAGAATTAAAAAGAGATTCTATCGCTCAATGAGTTTGTCTTGTCGGGGGTCGGCAACCTTTTCGCTGCAGCAGGCCAAATCGCCGCAAAACGAAGACGGAACGGGCCAGATGAAAAACCCGCAGGGGTGGGGTCAGCTTCCGAACATTATTGATATGACGCACACTGAACTACTATGCCCTGTGCTGCACACTGTATCCTGCGGGATCTTGGGACCCAGGTTTCGCTTGCATCATTTTCAAGCTAGGTCATGCAATTCTCATTCCAACATCCAAAGACCCAGACAAACTAAAGACCGTCTGTCCAATTTCTCCTGGTAATGATATAGCCTACATGATTTATGCCAACATTCTGACCAGTCGCTTCGACAGAAATTGTTGGAATTGACAATGGTACAAAACCGTGCTTTTGAACAGTTTGTGCAGGATTTGATGACCTCAATTAATGCTTTTCAATGCATCACTTTGGTGCACAACAACTGCGGATAGGTGATACATGTACAGTGAACGTGCATAGAAAACTAACTTCCTGGTGTGCTGCTTCAGAATGAATGCATCCAATGACACAAGGCTTGCAAACCAACCATATTTGCCTTTAGCCCTTGAGAGTATATGTGTGTGTGCGTGTGTGTGTTTGTGGCTTTCTGGTAGCATGCCAGGGGCCGTATCACATGGCCTCGCGAGACGGATTTGGCCCACGGGCTGCCGGTTGCCAACCCCCGTTTTAAAGGATTGAGGGTTCCTCTCTGATACTGGAGCATAGAGTAATTTCTCGTTATAACGCAGTCAATGGGACGGCAAAAAAATTCAAGTATGGAACACTGCAAAACACTCTGACCATATATTTAATCAAACAAACATTGGTTATGAACATCTCACGGCAGCTTTATCGAGTACGGTAAAGTAATAATTAAGTAGAGTTCGCCGATAATCTCATCCGGGCATCAGTTTTCTAACTGTTCCAGGCCTTGCAAGAACCCTGTCACCGCCGCTGCACTCCACTTTGTTTCGAAGCAGCCATAGCATGTTTCACGTATCCGCAGTCGGCGACATTTGCCAGGGTGCCTCTCTGACATTGCTTGGTGTTTACCCTGGCCGCACCCAAGGTTTACGATCGCAGCATCTGTGGCAGAAGCAACAATGGGAATGTCCGCATCGACAAGTGCGAACGAGTCAAAGGTGTCCTCAGTGGCTTTGCCAACATGTTTTCACGTGCACAAAAAAGTGGACGAGCTTTCATCTTCGGGTAACGGGCGCACTTTCTCCTGCATGAGAAACGTCTCGAACCCGTCCAATATATGTCTTGCTTGCTCTGCAAAATGGTGGACAGTTTTGAACAGCCAATGCCAGAATGTTGAATTCTTTGGCCATTTCGGACTTTGGTCGGCCACTTTTTAAACCTCGCAGATTTAAGCGACTTTTGGTAAGCAACCCCAATCTCCCATATCATGCACATGTGCATGTAATACGCCGCAAGTGCGCCCATGCAGGCGCGCGCGTCGGGGGTTTTCGAAAGGATGATCTCTGAGCTCCATCGCTCCCTTAACTCGATTCTGACAAGAGTCAGTCAGCGTCGGCCGCGGGAGCCGTGAGTAGTGTTGGAACGTTGACGCTGCTCCCTGCCAGTGTCCCCGCGTCGGCATCGGAAGCAGCGCTCTGCCAACTCTACGCTTACTGCCCTTCGTCACCCGTTTACTGCGTTTTCCCAGGTTGCTGTTTGCCTCGGTGGAGGAGGGGGAGAGAATGCAAGGCTCTCTGTGTAGACTTGCTTGCTTTCGGCACCTTGACCTTTGTAATAAGCACGGTCGGCCGCCTACACACTTAAAATAGTCCGATTAAATATGCGAGCATTTCGGTCAGGACCACTTAAACTTAGATAAAAGGGATAATTAGAAAAAAAAAAGAAAAACAATTTCGTTATAACGAGGGATTACTGTATCACTTATAACCTTTTGTGATAGAACAGATAGGATGCAAAACGAGCACAGAACCTTCTTTTTAGAAATGATGCTCTGGTCAGAGTAGGTTCTATTTATAATGGGTACTAAAAGGAATTGTTGAAAAGTGAATCAGCGTTACGCTTCAGTTGGGATAAAGCCTCTCTCCCCTCCCTCTTTTACACCTGGTAGCTTATTCAGCCTATAAATATACTTTCCCTAAAATGCCTGCAAAAACCAGCATATTCACTGACATGCCTACCAACGAAAATGCTTCCCCCAAGTTTCGTGAACCTACCAAACTCAAGACTAATATATTATATACTGCAAAAAGAACCACCCACAAATATTAGGAAATATTACTTGTGCTTGGGAATGATACTTCTTTAGCGGCGTTGGAACCAGACTGAAATCAAAGTTTGCAGTTCTTCCTATCAACAGCTGCACAGGAACTACTTTGACTACCGTATTTGGCCAAATATAGACCCGCGCTTCCTCTTTTTTCCATCTATCTCGGCAGAGCTTTTTTAGATGAAAGATTGAACCTACAATCAAGACCGAAGAAGGTAGACCTGTACAGTAATTTTCGAGCCTGTCGTGCTAACCCATGCCAACCGCTGCTCCTAGCACCCCGGTGCAAAGCGGTGAAGCTTGACGCGCGTGCGCTGGTAAGAGGCGGTACGGAGGCACGCGGCAGACATGATAATCCAGTGATCTCATCAGGAGCGCAAGACCCTGGTTCTGCGTTATCACAGTAGCCGCCATCCTACTATTTTTCAATGTTTTCCCGCGACTTTTAGCTCCTGGCATCGCTGATACTGTCTGGAAATTTAGACAATGTTAGCTATTAACTCGCCAGCGCACCAACCGACCAGCACGGTCGACGAGCAATCTCTCTATACTTCATCTGATCTGGATTCAAAGTGCAGCTGATGCTACGAGCCAATGGGAGCAACCAAACAGCGTCGAATTGCGACACCACGGCATTCGTCCAACTTCCTGTACGAGTTCTTTCGTCGGCTAAACCAGTCAAGTGAGGCGAACGTCCAGCGACTTCCGCTTTTAGCACGAGTGTTCGTGGTTCTGTGCGTTCGAGCCTTCGACTGTGCTCTGACGTAAGACGAAACAAACTGTACAGTGAGTCGAGACGCTGTAAGGTACATACTTGTACCATTTTCCTTTCCTCCTACTTTTTTGAATATTAGGCTCAACCAATAATAAAATACTTTTATTTTTTGCTTAGCCTAAGCCTATCTCTTAGCAAGTGTGGCACAATTCTTAGCAAAAATGGCACTTTGGCGCAAGAGGTAGCAGACTTTTTTTCGAGGCACAACTGGCGCAGCACTTCCACCACCGACTATAGCATACCCTTTCCTTCATGTTAATTACGCAATATGCTCCTTCCTGAAAATGGCGGGATGCTTTCTCTTTCGTGACAATTACGGGATATCTCTCGTTCTGTGAGGATTTATGTTTTATTCATACACATTACTTTGCATGCCCTTAAGATAAGGCATTGAAGAGGGGAGTGGGTGAGAGGAAAATTAAATAATAATTGAAATATCGACAGGAACATGTAAAGAGAAATACCTTCCCTTTCCTGACAATTACGGGACATCTCCCTTTTCGGGGCAAAGCAAAGCGCCAGTTCGTCTGCTTCCTTTGCAGGGGTTGTGGTGACGTAAGAACGCCAAACTCTGATTGAAGGATAGTTGGTAGACTTCAATGCTAGCTGCGGTCTACCCATTATCCTTCAATCAGAGCCAGTCAAAGCTCGGCATTCTGTTGTCATCACAACCCCCGCAAAAGAAGCAGACAAACTTGCGCTCCGCATTACAGGATACCCAAATGCAAAGAATGCGATGCACCACCTGCTTCACCGTGGCCTTGACGGCGGTGCACGCTTCCTCCTTGTAGAGGTCGACAAAGGACTGCTTCCCGAGCCGCAGCATGCCAAAGACAACCGCAACTAGGTGCTCCTGAAACGAAAAAGGCCGCATTTTGATGTCCCTTAGACATCCCTGTTTGTGCCTACACATAATACTTTTTCACCAACTGTACACACTAAGTTGTTCTTACAGACACCCCCACACTGACCTTGCAAGCTCCATGCCCAATTTTTACACAAAAAAAAATCTTTCCACAAGTCAATGTTGAAAACCAGAAATCTCAGTTGGGGTCAACGGAAGCGGAGTTGGACACCCACCTCGTTTGCGACCTGGACGTCATCCGCCAGCGGCCTGTTCAGGTCTGCCGTGGCGTACTTGAGGAAGTCCGTCTGCATCATCTTGTCGATGACCTTCTCGATCTCGATGAGCTGGCAGTCCAGATGCCTGGGCAGAAACATGTCGATTTGAGGGCCAGTCGACACCGCACGGTATCTGTGCTGTCAATGGCGTAGCTGCCATCTTGTGGTTTTTGAGTGAATTAAATGCCAGCGGAGTAGTTATAGGCATTTAAATGCAACGAGCATGTCATCCTTTTTTCTCTGCCAAACCGGCATGGCAACTGCGGGGGAAAATACGAGCTGTTGATCATTTTACACGTGCCAATGTTGGAACTGAATTGCCAATGCAATTAAGTTTGCATTCAGAGAGATGCCAGAGTGCAAAAAGATCTGTAGGGGCACTGTGTTCTCAGGCAGAAAACTGCATGACCGGCATGAAACAGTGCTTGAACAAAAAATGATTTTTTTTCTTCGTGGGCAATGTTACTGTGATCAAAATCACACCCTGGTTTTTTTAAAACTGTTTACCCGGCCTGAAGTGCTGCGATTCAGGGTCATCACCCGTTTTTACTCTCGAAGCTAACCGAGACGGAAAGCATGTTTTCATTGAGCAACTGCGCCTCTTACACCAGTCACTGGAAGGTTCAAATTGCTCTCACGTTCCATCACATCCAGCACCCGTTGCACTGTTGAATGGTTATGAAAATATGGCAGGCTGGTTCAAAGCAAGATACTCTGAGAAAACTTAGCATTGAATTTTTTTCCCCTGGAAATCTACCGTATTTACACGATTGTAAATCGACTCGATTGTAAGTCGACCCCCCCACATCGCACATCAGCAAGAAAAAAAAAAAAAATTTTGTTTCCAGACGCGCATTTTATTGCAAACACGTGAGAACGGCAAAGTATGTTTCGAAAGCCGAGCCTCCAACACGCGATTGATGCCTTCTGACGTGCTTTGGCTGCGCATGCACATGCGAGGTGCATGAGATGGCCAGGCGTTATCGGGACTAGGAAGTTCACGCTGGAGGCGGGACAACTGAAGCTGCTCACTGTCGTTCTCACTCCATCCGCGACTAGACTACAACTCGTCCGCACTGGGGATGTTAGTCCAGTCGTCATCACTGCTACGTTCTCCAAGCATGTCGTCGGCGTCGTCCAATGAAATTTCGCACTTCGCAAATGACAGGATCAACCGCATCTTCCGCGCTTGCTCGGCGATCGCATTGGACGTCACGGGTAGGGACCGATTGCGCACGTTTGCGGCGTACCGTTGCAAGCGTGACCTCCAACTCCGGAAGGCATCCCCACCTATCCAGACTTTGGCCTGCAGAAGCTTCTTCGATTGCCGTCACACTTTAAGATTCCGCGCCACCGCAGACTCCACTGGAGCATCACATCACTCCCACGGGTTGAACTTGCGTCCAACAGCGCAGCTGTTGGTTGCTTCTGAGTGAAGAATGGCCATAAACGAGCACCGAAAACCGAAACTGCCAGGATCACGCGTTTCAATACAAATGAACATTGTTAGCGCACCAGCATATCGTACTCTATCAAACGATGTGCGACCGTGAATCGTGCGAAAAACTGCGAAGATAAGTCGCGGCGCCGCGGGGTGAGCGAGCCAAGCGAGCCGTGACCCCCGGGAGTCGGGCGCTCCGTGCTCTGTTCACCGCCGTGCATTCGGGTTATTTTGCGAATCGCTACTAATAATACTCGTTCGCGCAAATAAAAAAATAATTAATTTGTAAAACGAGCGCACAAAACAGTATAATGCTCGGGGTACAGCCGGGTGAACTCGTAACAAGCCGAGGTGTCGATGGTATCGCGATTGTTTCGTTTTTGCCGGCGGTGGAATGCTTTTGTTCGATTATAAGTCGACCCCCCCACTTCAGATTTTCAAAAATTGAAAAAAGGGTCGACCTACATTCGTGTAAATACGGTAGCTTCAGTTTACAGTAGAAATAAAAAGGGATTGGCCTTGATAATTTGTTAACCTAAAGTAGGTAGGTCAATTTAACCTACATCAATTGGGTACCAGAACAATAGTGCTTCAGTTTTGCTTTAGTCAAAATATACAAGATAAAGGTTGTATTATTTGTTAAATAAGTAATTAATATAAGAACAGAGCTTTCGCCGTTTCATAGCAGAGTGCGAACAGTTCCTGTGCATCTTCATTACCCTTTCTGCGGGTCCTGAAAGTTTAATAAACGATGACGACGATGATGCTGCTGCTGCTGCTGATGATGTTGATGTTGTTGCTGATGATGATGATAACAATGATGGTGTTGTTGATGATGCTGATGATGATGTTGTCATCGTTGATGTTCCAAAACAACGTGAAACGGTTATAGCCGCGTCCCACTAGAGCGACAGACAGCAACAAACGACAGCGACACACGACAACGAGCGACAGATGACATCGACACACAGCCTGTTTGTCGGAGTCCGCCGTCCCACCTGGGCGGACACGACGCAGAACACGGGGGCAAGGACACTTGTTTCCTAGTGGGATTGGAGTTGTCAACAAAACACTTCAAAATACACAGACAAACAGAGTCTGGCGACGCGGTTTTCGTGTTTTGCTCTTTTGCACGGTGAAAGTGGAGCAGATTACTTTATTTCTTGATTAAAGCTTCTGCTTCTCTTCATTTGCTAATGGCAACTTTCGGCAAACAGTCGCGACACTCGACACCAAACTTTTTCCGAACTAGAATACCCGAATCGTTCCTTTTTTTGGCCTTTCGAGGCATTATAGGTGAGCGCCACGGAATTTCACGCTGATTTTGAGGATATTTATAACTTCATATTCCAATGATCGAGGGCAGGCGTTTTTTGGTAGACAATACGGCATCCCGATTATCACAAAACGTGATGACAAGTCTCTCGTCTGCCGGAATGGCTTGCCGCGGAACGTCGTGTCCTACTTCGTGGTCAGCGGTCTTACTTTGGTCAGTCCTCGCACATGGGTGTATCCATCCTGATGCAGGGGCATAGACTTCGGTGTCTTGGAGCACCACCTCGCGCACCAAGTTTTTGCGAGCAAAACCAGTCACAGCAAATTCGCTTTCGCAACACGACCGCCTGGCCCCAGCCAGCAAGCCGCGCCCGCAACCACTACGTGCAATCGAGGGACCGGAACTGCGGGGCCGGGAACGAGGAGTGGCCGCCAAGGATTTCTCGTTCCGGGAGGAAGGGTAAAAGGGTGGGAAGGGAGGCAACAGAAGGCGTAAGCGGGCGAGGAGGATAAGTTTGTCTCCAAGAGATGTTCCTCAGAGGGACTGCTTGCTGCGCTTGAAGTCCAACAACAGACAAGAACTCGTCCGTCGTTGATCGTTTGTCGGCGCTTGTCGGCGATTGTCGCGGGTGTTGGTCGTTGCAGTGGGACAGCATCGGCGACACGGAACTTTGTGGTGTCGTCGGACAGAAACCAATGTTTGTCGCTCTAGTGGGACGAGGCTATTAGGGGCACCACTCACCGAAAGCTCTGCACACCCGCTAACTCCAGAGTGAGGATCTCGCGAGTGGCTTCGATGAAGTCGAGCGCCCGCACAAAGTCGGAAGTCGCCAGGAGCCGCTGGATCGTCGGCTGCGCTTGATGCACAGTGGCCATCAATTGGAGCTGGGGAAAGTGGCGATTCG
This sequence comes from Ixodes scapularis, assembly GCF_016920785.2. Classification (NCBI taxonomy): domain Eukaryota; kingdom Metazoa; phylum Arthropoda; class Arachnida; order Ixodida; family Ixodidae; genus Ixodes; species Ixodes scapularis. The sequence continues at coordinate 59,078,546 of NW_024609836.1, read as the reverse complement.
GCGAGATTAGAACTATTTCACGTCACGAATGATCTATGAAGTTGTTTGCAGGCGTAGTATGGCAGTAAGCCACAAATTTCTCAGTTTTAAGTGAAGAATGCTGCAAAATTTTAAGGGGGGACACTGGCTAGAGTGTGATCGGAATGAAATTTGCAGGGGAGATTTAGCTTCAGATGTAGGTGTACTGTGCAAACTTTCAGCTCTCTAGGACAAATTTACATACCTGCATAAGATGATGTGTCACTTTTCATTAAGAAATCTATGATATGCAAATCAAGCTATTAAGCATCATTTTGACTGCTTGAATATAAAGTGGGGGATATGGGACCTCGGGCTATCTAGTTTTAATAACTTAAATGTAAATATTTCAGGAAGAGTTATTACCTCAAACTATGAGATACATATCTGTCCTCTATCAATTTTTGAAAACTTGGCTTTTTATCACTGAGGACTTCAACCTAAGACAAAATAAAGTAGATAGCCCGATTCCTGAGTAAATTTCAGTTCAGAAACATCTTGATTGTGGTATCAGAATACTTTCACCTTCGAACGAAAGATTTCCTTCGTATGAAATTTGCAGCAAAAAGTGGAACTGAGAAAAATCCATTCAAACATTGAACTCCTTTACTTTGTTACTGCCTCACAATGTGTTGAAAATATTTTATATCAATGTAACTATTTGGCATATGGTTATCAAATTTGATGTAAGGGTGTATAATTAGTTTCTAAAACTGAAAACCTCAAAATTAAAAAATGAAATTTTTCAAAAAAATTTAAAATTTAGGCCCATGTCCCCCCCTTAAGTCACTTAAACTGGAAAGTATGTTTTGTCACAAGCGCGAGGGAAACTGAAGCTATATGCATAAGCTTATTGCTTTGAATGATGCTTACACTGCCTGTGCGCACGTGCACAGTATGCTTGATCAAAGCATGATGTTTGCTCTTGTAGCTCCTGCTTCGCTATCACTTATGGTGAAACGATGAACTAGGAGGAATAGGACTTGATGAACTAGGAGGAATAGCCGAGATTTTAAGAATTTTTGATCAACATTATAGGAATACACATGCACATTGTGTTCTAAAATGCAATCAATATGTGCTACCACGTGTTGTCTAGTAATTAGGCATCTGCAAATAATGGATTTTGAGTTTGAAGCGATAAGGGTTTTGGCCGAATATTTTCGAATTGAATATCAAATGGTTTTTCCAAACTTTACATTATTGTGAACCATGTTAAAACAAAAATTGAGCTAAACTTGTGACGGTTGTTTTCAACCTCCCGCTTCTTCACCTCTAAGCTCAGTTAAGTATAATTTAACTTACCAACTGTGGCACGCGAACGACAGATCTGTCGCAGCGATTCTAATCAAGGGGATTTATAGAACTGCTTGCTGTATGCAAATATTCTTTCTTCTATTTCAAATTTGACAAAAAAAAAGAAAAGCATGAATGATGAAAGCGGGTTTGTCAAGACATTGCTGCCTTACATGCATAATCTCGGCGAATTAGCCCCGTTGAGTGTGCTTCTCACCGAGCACCTGTGCACCGCTGGAAAGCAATACTCACAACGTCCGCGAGCTCCACGATGGCCATGGGTGATCGGCGAGAAGCTCACTCAATAGGGCTAGCCCTTCGCAACCAACACTTAAAAAAGTATCACTATTGCAGTTCACTTCAAAGCGAATATCGAATAGCCAACTATTCAAAACTACTATTCGAAAATTCAAATATTTGCAAAACACTACATTAGTGATACTGAACGCTAATTTTTTTGCTCGTTTTACTTGCGTTCCGAAAAGCCAAGATTTTTACCGGCGGTGCTGCTTATGCACTCAAGCTGAACAAGGCGAGATACTAAAAGCTAGGTCACTTACCCTGACAACAACTGGTGCACTTTTCGTTTGTCGCAATCTTACTATAAGCTACCAGTCAGGCTGCCTATACTCCGTTTCACCTTACGATGAACTGCAGCAAACGCTACGAACCACCGAAGCCAATTTAACACCGTGCAAATGTCACATGACCCTTGGGAAGGGAGCAGCGCCATGGAGGTGCATGTAGTCACGTGAGACGTTTGCAACACTGGACTGGCTGGGATGGCTCGTAGCGGCCGCTGGTGTCAATCGTGAGGTGAAACAGAGTATAGAGAGTCACATTTTGTGAAACATCACAATGACTACCGAGTACAAAAAAGGAAAGCTGTAGATATTGGAAAGCCGACATCAGGAAGGGTCTGTAGGCAGTACCTTGCTGTAGACGGCGATGTAGTTTGCATGAAGTCGCTTCAGCTGCAGCACCTTCAGGGCCCCGTTGACTAGACTGGCATCAATGACACTGATGCGCTGCCTGCAGGTAAGTTTAGAGTTCGAGCATCACGCTAAAAATTTAAACTCGTTAAGCGCTACGAAGGCCCACCAATTAGTCAACAACGAGTAATGCCATAACAGTTCAAATACGCAAAGGTCGGTGCCAAAAAAACTATCGCTACAGAAAGAAACGAGCTGGTGGAAATTACTAAACTCAACGACGAGACTAAAAAGCAATAACAACACAAACACACAAAGTATCTGTTATCTGTAACAAAATCTGCTTCAAAAACATTTTCATGTGTCAGCATTAAAACGCTCGTTTTGATGAAAACCCGGTAGTGTCTGTCAGTTTATCAGCGCTGGGGAGAGAGGAAGAAGGAGGGGGAGAGGGTGACACGTGCGACGCTCCGATTGGTTCAAAGTGCTGACGTCAGCACTCGTCAACCTCTCCCTCTCTCTCCGGCGCTGACAAACTGACAGACACCGCCGAGTTTTCGTCAAAACGAGCGTTTTCGTTTTCGTCAAAGGAGCATCGCACGGCTAGCGTGAAGCCAGAGAGGAGGAGGTTCTATGGCGCAATGGAATGCAGTTATGCTCAGTTGCCGAATGTTCTTCACTCTGGGTTTACAAACGTAGCGGTGCGTGGGCTGTGATGTGTGCGTCTAGTTAAAACTAAGGATGTGGTTCCCTCCAACAGTGATATGGATGCAATTCCTTCCACAAGTGGTATGGACGTGGTTATTTCCACGAGTGGTATGGATGCGGTAATTTCCACGAGTGATATGGATGATTGTACCCAAGGGCGTCAACATACTCTCATACTCTGACAGGCAGAGTACAGAAAAGGGGTGAGAAAAGTTAAAGGAAATCTGTTGGTGGATTCTTAGGTAATGCAATAGCATGACCTTTGGGAAACGCCACAAATAGATATTCCTGTATTTTTTGTTTCTTGCAACACCATCACGTCTGTTTTTGTTTATAGGGATACTCAAAAGGGGGATAAAACCCTCCCCTTGCTCCCTGGGGTGCGCATCACGTGGTAGCAATGTCACGCCTTTGCATGTAGCCGTGCTGACATAGACATTCCATGGAGATGGGGGAGTTTTTGCTCAGGCTGTACAGACAGATGCCACCTTGGAGTGGGATCTCTTTGCAATTGGCAGTATTTAGTTTGCAAGTCTGGCAACTTTACCGATTTTGCTCAACAAGATACCGGCAGTGGCATAGGGATCGCCTAACTTGTGGCTTGCGTTGCTGCGCGTGCCGTCCGAGGCAAACAAAACAGTCTTCAATACGCATCAAAGCCGTCCTCAAGCCGCTCCTCATACAACTGGTTCAGGATTGCACATTCTTTGTGTTGCAACCATCCATTCAAGAAGCAACGTTTTTTTCTGTTTTTTTTTTTTTTCAGCAGGAAGCAGTGTGTTGGTTTCTGCACCTAACAGCGCTGCTGCCACAGTTGCATATCACCGTTTCATGTACGCCTCAGTTTTTTACTCTCGTTGGTGCCCACAGAGCCCCGTTGTCAAGGGTGTAAATCTGCCTGATAATGCTGGCATCTCCCTCTGCACCCCAACACTCGTGCGAGTGCTGGAGTTGGGAAGGGAGTCCCGCAGATTCCACGGATCACAGACGTCATGCAAATCCCTCCCCGAAAAGCGCCCCCCCACGAGTATCCCTCATTCAGTGACGGTGCGCTTATGTGCAGCTTTCCACGAATGTGCTCTTCTGCTTGCCAGTTTGTTCTGCAACGTCTAATTCAGGCATACTGCTGGCTCTCCGTTGGGAGCTGTAGCAGGGATGGATTGTCACAAATCGTAGGAGAGGCAAAAAAAAAGACACCTTTGTACATAAAATATAGAGATGTGGTACAATGGCAATGCACAACCCCTTACCATTCCTGCCCTTTCTGTTACTTGAATCAACCAATTCACTGTTTGCAACAGAAAAAAATAAAAAATAGAACCTTTTTCTTGACTTGCAGATTTAAAGAAAAAACGTGTTGTCACTTCCCCGATCCGGTGCATGTAACATATTATGGGATGTCGGAGGCTAAAAACGGGCGATACTTAAATTTTTCAATCTCTAGGAGCTCTTATCTATTTTGATTTATATAGTCAAGAAACCTTTTACGGGTCTTGGCATTGACCGAATAAAGCGGTACAGAAGCCTACAGACCTCGCAAAAAATAATGCATGTACCAGGAGAAGTTCGACGTGTAGTCATGGGTCAATGGATGGCTCAGACCTTGCAAAATGGTGTTTAAAATGTAGGAGCACCTCAGTCAGGGGGCAGGGACGACCGAAGAGACACTGGAGCTCAGGGAACCCATGAGGACGCTTTTGGGGAGGGTCCCTAGGAACCCACCCTGAGAACCCACGTTCTAGAGGAGCCCCGGTCTTCACCTGAGACTGGAGACCGCCTGTAGGGTGGTGGTCATCTTTGCCGACAGGGCGTCGTGGGAGGTCATGGCTTGGAAGAAGGCGTCCGACTTGAGGGACACCTGCCTGGCAATCTGGACTTCCACTATGTCCAGGTAGTGCGACAGCTGAAAACGAAAATTGAGCGAAGGTCACACGGCGCGATGCGTTTAGACAGCAACAGTTCTGCTGCTTATTCGACGATACGACGATGAGAATCGACTAACACTGTGCCGATTGTGCGTCGTACGGTGATCCGATATACAAAAGACGTTGCATTGATTTAGCGTCGTTACATTGTTGATGAATAAAGGATCTGAAGGTTGCGATGTGTCCTCCCGCCAGATTTAGCGGGGAAACACAAGGCGTAACGTGAGCACCGTGTGTTGGTGTATAGGTGTCATAAAATTCAATGGGGTTTTTTGTGTGTTCTTTTTGTTTGTTTTCTTTTTGAGCGGGGTACGTGACCGCCGAAAACACAAGCTTAAAAAATATTTTAAAAAAAGAAGTAGTGCGCGTGTGGTTGTTGGTGGAAAGCAAAGCAAGGCTTCGGGGGTGTGAGTGTGGGTGGTCGAACCCTGAGCAAGGCTTTGTTGGGACGCTTGGTGGGCCCCAAGCAAGTCTTCGATGACGTGTGTGTGTGCTTGTGAGTGATCGCTGTTCGGCACTGCAAGAGCCCAAGCCACCACGACTTCTCTGCCCCGACTGGCGGCGTAAGAAAACAGACCACCACCGACATTTTTGGACCCTGATTGGACTCTTCTCCTCCTCTGAACTGTATGAAGTCTTTGATTTGGCTCTTGTTTTTTTTGTTAGGCTTTCGAATCGTTCGTGTTTTTTTCGTGTCGCAGTTACGAAGAGTGGAACGCTCGCAAGGTATGTTCTATTCCTTTACTTCATTCTTTTCTTTTTTTTTTTTTTTCCCGACTATGTGTGCGCTTTGTGCACCTTTTCTTTACTTTTGAATTCTGTTGCTAATAAATAGCGTTCATAATGCCAGGCACGACTCGCTCTCAATTCCTACCGTCTCTCAGGAAGTCCACCGCCAAGGTGTGGCCCTATCACCTGGACAGCGGTGCAATTCAAATTACAAATGTGTTCGTTTATAGGATCTTTTCCACCCGAACCTGTGACAATAGGTCACGCGACATCAATTTTACCACTAAATTTAGCGGGGAAGCTGAATTAGTGTATAGGTCATGTGACATTGATTTGCACGCTAAATTTAGTGGGAAATGCACGGATGCATAGACCGATGGACGGACAAAAGTTTGGGATTGGGGGCCTCCTTCAAAAAGCGTTTCATGCTTTTGTCTCCCGATACAACCCTCTGAACAGAATTAAAAAAGGTCATTCTGTGAGGCCGTCATCAAAGGTTGTGCAAACCATGAAGTGCAATGGAGCTTGGCCTGCGCTAAAGGCCGGATCTTACATGCGGTGCAGCACTGGATCAGTGCGCTGTATTTAATACAGAATTTAGTGACGACCTAGCGACCTCTTTCCTCTCACTGTTGAGGTTTCCTCCTCACAACTTTCAATACCGCAATGTAGCTCGCAGCAGCAAGATCAATTTGTTTAAATCCCATGCTGGATATACAAGCGCTCTGCAGGTCTAGATCTGTCTGCTGTTAACTTCGTTCCGAGAAAGGCAGGATTACGGTATTGCTGACTGATGTTCAGCCGACATCTGGCCGGTGTTATGCCGACATTTGACTGGACTTTAACCAATCTTTACTTAGAGAGGCCTAGAATGCTGACCGATATTGAGCCGGCATTTGGCCGACATTGTGCCAACTTTGACCCACCTTTTCCTGGAGTAGCCTAGAAGTTTGCTTAGGGGCAAGAGTTTCTTTAGATTTCCGGGCTGACGGCTGAATGACGGACCACGGGATCACGGTGTGGAACGTTTCTGGATCTTCCAGGCTGAAGTCTGGTTTCAAGAACATCTGTTTGAAAAAAGACAGCAACCGTTCGAATTTGTGTTTGTTTACAAACACAAAGAGACCAAACTAAGTTGGCAATGACATGCGAACAATGATGGTTAATCACTGTCACCAATGTGCCACCAGCAGTATCTGGGAGCTTTCACGTGAAACGTGCTTTGTCTCGTCAAGGGGGGGATCTAGACATTTGTGAAGCCAAAAAGTGAAGTTGCCGAGTAGCTCAATGCTGATTGGCTGAGTTAGGTGTGACGTCACGCACGAGGCCATGCTCACTCGACGATGATTCGCTGGTGATTGTGCAAACTCACACGCCACCGCTTGCCTGTCAGACGGCAGTTGGATGTCATTGGAGAAAGATCTGCAGCTATGGTGGGCTCTGGAATAGCACCGGGGTTTGCGGCTATGGAGGGTTCTGGAAAAGCACCACTGGCATCTCCATTCCTAGAACTGCCATCGAGTGTATAAGCCACGTGTTAAGCCAGTCGCCAAACTACTCGATAAAGAGCGCCGAGAGCGTAGACGTCAATCCCAAAAGATTCATACTGAAACCACGCGTTTCCCGTGCAACACAAGTGCCCAGCAATTTGCTACAAATGCTTTCCGAGATAATCTTTTTTGTGCTGTTGCGACAAAGCAACGCGACAACGCTCCTATTGCATGCCAGTCTGTTTGTGCGTTAAAATATCTCCTAGTTATTGTTTCTTTGAGTATGAGGTGAGACATGCAGTAATACGCCATGGTAATGACAAACTAATTGCCTTTATTTTCGAACTATTATGAAAAAAATGCTTGAAAAAGCCTGAACCTAAGAAAATAAAGTTTTTTCTACCTGTTTAGGACAGAAAAATCTCAAAATAAATGGTTGCTGAAAAAACATGTTCTTTTGCCCAATATTTTAGTTACATTATAAATATTTCGATTTGCAGGCGAAACCAAAATTGCACCCCTGTGGGATGATGATGATGATAGTGTTTATAGCCAACTATAGTCAGATACAACATAAGTACACGGTGCGAGGGGGAAAAGGGCGGAAACTAGGGAAGCTGAAGTGGAAAGGAGCGACATCCTTTCCACAATGGCTTTTCTCGTGCGCACCCTTTTCCCTCTTGCACCGTCTTTCTTATGTTGTATCTGACTATAGTGTGTGCTATGAGGTCCAGCAGATTCAGAGCGCACACCAGTTGGGTACAAATGCTATCATCATCATCCCACAAAAGTACAATTTCGGTTTCGCCTGCAAACCGAAAAATTTGTATTGTAACATAAATATTGTGCAAAATAAAAACATTTTTTTACAAACATTTATTTTGAGACATGCTATTTGCCCTAACCAGATGAAAAAAAATTTTTTTTTTACTAGGTTTAGTGTTTTTGTAATACTGTAAACGACTTATTTTTCGCGTGTCAATATTTCGCGATTTAGGTCAAAGCTGAAGTTTTAGAATAATTCGCAGGTTCTAATTTGTGCGACGCGGTGGGATCTCAATATACATTCCAATGTGTTTACATTTTACCTGAATTGTTCACGGGACACATTTTTTGCAAACTGTAGACGATTCACAAAATTCTCAAAAATTAGGTCCTCGCAACATTCAAGTCGTTTACAGTAAATAGTGAGAAAACTCGGTGAAACCCAGGAGTTAATGCTTGCAATATCTAGAAGCAACAGAAGGCACTTACCATGGGAACAATGTCAATGCTTTCAGGTGTGCCATCTATAGAAAAAAAATAAAAGCCTTTGTCAATAGTCGTGAGACACAATCAATTCAGAATATCAGGTCAAAAAAAGAAAAAACAAGAAAGCAACACAACTGAGTGAAACATGGTTCATTTATTTATATTTCCGTCCAGTGAAAACAACTGATGGTTTTCCTTTCAAGCAAACCAACAAAGGGTAACAAAACATTTAATTATAGTTTAGTGCTAGCAGCTAGTTTGTTGCCTCACAATTTAAACAACAAATAACTGGGCTTCAAAGCCTAAACAGTGCTAGTTTTCAGCAGGGCAGAGGATTAAAATTTGGGTGGAGGAGGATAGGAGGAGGGAGGTGGAATGGGGGAGGAGGAAGCAAGTGAAAAGGGGAAGGCCTGAAGCATGGTTCAACTTTTAAGGGGCAGCGCTGCTCGAGTTTTGTTACTGAGAAAACAGTGCACGCAACTCTTGTTGGTGTTTCCTGAGAAGTATACAAGTCAAATATTCAACAGTGTTATTAAGATGAATAGGGTCAGTGAAATCCGCTACATTTGGCTGGACCTGGGGCACAGCCCACTTCGACATAAGCATCATGACATTGTGAACATGCCAAACCAGCCATTCGCGATAAGTTAATCCCGTTAGTCACATAGCATACGTCTCCATCGTCCCGATAACATTCTGCTAACAAACTTCGGCTGTGCACTTGAACTGTCGTTCAGCAACACAGCTGAAGCTCGTCAGCTGAACGTCCTGTGCACGCGCAGGCCACAGTGGTGTGCAGCAGACGCCCCTGAATGCAGAGTCTGCTGAGATGCAGACAGCACTTGCACAGCACCTGTTTGCATGGCCAGTGCTGCGACTGTGCCGCATGGGCGCACCATGTCACTGACAATGCGGGGCCCATGTTGCCCGCCATGAAGCCATTGCTAGTACTCGTAAATGCAAAATTGCCCATGCAAAATTGCCACAAGTGCTGCCACAAGTGCGGCCACAGGGTCTGGTGGCAGCACTTGTGCTCAGATTCAGCAGTGTACTTTGTGACATACCTCTGAACGAAGTGCTCCTCACCAAGGTTCCGCTCCTCCCGTCAGAAGTTGCAGATGTGGCTGAAGAAGCGCGACGAAGGTGCCTGCGGTACCTCTGAAAGCGATCCGGAGAGAACAAAGACGCTATCCTTCGGTCGGGCTTGTGGGAAAGGGATCCTTGCATTGAGTCCACGGAAATAGAAGAGCAACAGGACGAGGGACCAATACTAAATGTAAAAGAGATTAAGGGGCCCACCGGACGTGCACCCCCGTCACCGTTCGAACGTCGGCCACGTATTATGGCAGAGTATGTTTGAACAACATTTCTGCCCGCAGCAGGCGTAGACTAGCATGACAAGTCCCTCCCACAAAGAGGCGTCCCTATTAACGGGGCGTAACCATACGTTATAAAGCGTGGAAGTAGGAAGCTTCTGGAGGCGACACAATGCCGCCAGGCCAGAAATGTAGAGGGACACACTCCCACGACGACCAAAAACTAAGAGATGAAAAGATTGGATGATTGGATGAAAAGGAGAGCTGACTTGTGTTGCCTCCAGAAGCTTCCGTACCTCCCTGGTATAAAGTAAGACGAGCCGCGGCACTGTCACAGCAATGAAGCCCAGTGTTGCCAGCATGGCTATGAGGCTTGGCCGAAGTTGGCCGCCAATTTAATCTCAAGCGGATTGCAACGATCCGAGAGAGCAGACAAGGCTTACCCGCGATGTGCGTGCCAGGTACGACTCGAAGTGTAGCCTCGAGATGGTCGGGACATGGAGGCAAGGGGGCAGCGGCGTCGTGTCCGTGAAGTGATCCCCCCAGGTCTTGATGAAGAAGTCTGACTCCCTGCGGGAGCGGCGGGGGTCGTTCAGCACGGCCGGCAGGTTCTGCGCCGAGTGGTAGATGGTCCAGCGCTCGCGTGGCTCTGCCACCGCATCTGGAAAGGCGGGATTGGTGGCCCGACGGGCACCCTCTCCGTTGCTCCGGCCGCTGTCCGAGTCGTCCTTGGGGTGTCCGTAACGACGGTCTGACCGTTCCGCTGCAACAAAACAAGGTTGGAGACTTGCCAAACGCCGAGACGACCATTAGACTTCTATAAGACGTCTCATACAAACCTTGGAAAGACGTTATAAAGACAGATTTTCTAGAAGCATCTTGTAACCATCTTCTAGTTCTACATCCCTCTTCTTGGGCTACAGGGCATATCTTTGAAAATATATTGTAGACGTTTTAGGAGATGTTATTTAGATGTCTATGACATCTCTAAAGGATCTGCAAGATGTCTTGTAAGAAATCGTGACAAGACGTGATGTAGCCATAGAAGCATCTTGTAACCATCTTCTAGTTCAACCAATAAGTCCCTATCTTCGGGCTACAAGGAGTCCTCGAAAATGTATTGTAGACATCTACAAGACGCCTTGGAGGACATTTGACATCTATGGGAGATCTGGAAGATGTCTTGTAGAAATCTTGGCAAGACATTATATATTCAACTTTTTTTACAGCGGAGCAGTTAACCCTTTGAGGTCAGATAGTCTGACCAACTTGACGGTGGTTCCGGTCAGATATTATTTTGTGCGCATTAGCAAGGAGAAAGAAAAATTACTGCAGCATACAGAGGTAACAAGAAATATTTATTTTTGCAGTGCTTCTGCATTCCCGCGCTCTCTAGCGATACTTTGACAGCGTGTGATATTTTTCGAAGCAATCTCCAGGGTGGAGAATGGGGTTCTTTGTGCAAGTCTTGCAGCAGAAAACTGTTTCTCTCCTGCCTCCTTTTGTCTTTTGATCGCTGCACACTGCACAGTCTTTGCTGGTACGTTCTTGTAGCTTGTATATGAAGTGCTGCCCTCCATCTAATCTCTCCTCAGTGTCGGATTGTGATGCTCGTCCTCTTTTCTTTGGTCGCACTCGCAAGTCCCCGACCAGCTGTTCGATCAGCTTACGGCGGTACTTGAGGTGCCTTTGCCCCTTCAGTCCCTGAGCAGCCTGTTGCATCTGCATTAGCAGGAAACTATTGACGATGGCAACCTCAAGGATCCAGAAGAAAAGCTTTCTCCACCACTTGAGGGACTTGCGGCAGAACGCGTAGCTCGCGCAGTAGTGGTCGGCTCGATCAACAGCTCCCATGTTCTCTGTATAGTCACAAATGACTACTGGCTTGTCCAGTGTCACAGCCTGGCCGTGTGCTTGTGTTTTTGTCACAGGCTTCGTCGAGGGATTGTGTGCTGAGCTCAGCATGGTAACTTGACGCTTATCTTGCCAAGCCAGGGCCCTTTTACAAGTCACCTTTCCGATACGCTGCCACGTCACCCTTCTTCATCTTCTTCATTAGCTGCTGGGCATATGCTTCCTGTTGGTCATGACAGTGCCAGTGAGCAAAACGTCCTGAAAGAGCAACTCCTCAGCAAGTTGCGGGGACGTATCAAACCTGTCCGTGTAAAGGTGGTACCCACTTCCGAGTGAAGCGCATTGCACTTTGTTGAGGAGGTGCAGGACAATCCGACACGTGAAGGGAAGGTCTGGCCGGCAGAGGCTCTCTGTTGTTGTGCTACCGTAGTACGGCTCGAATGCTGACACGTAGCCTGTTCTACAGTCGGCGAGTACATAGACACGGAGGCCCCACTTCGTTGGTTTCTGCGGGTTGTAGCATTTGAATGAGACCCTGCCCTTGAAGCCAACTGTACTCTCATCGACACAAATCTTCGGGCCGGGCTTGAAATGCTCACGGCATTTTGTGTCAATGTACTTTACGATGTTTCTCACCTTGCTACCTCGTGTCGGCAGGTGTGAGGGACCTTGCAAAGGTGGAGAGACGTGCAGCATCCAAAATATCTGGAGAAATCTTGTACGAGTGAACACGGCGGGAAAAAATGCCATCTTCTTCAAGATTTCTTGGCTGAAATACTCCTTGATGTCCGGCTTGGGAATGAGGGCCATGTTCATGAGGACACCGAGAAAAGCCTTGAATTTTTCTACAGAAACGTCTTCCCAACTTTTCCATATAGATTGCTCAGCGAGCGAATCCATGGATGAAATTTTCTCGTGGGCATGGCGGTTTGTTTCTTGCACGATTTCTCCAATGAGTTCATCCGTAAAAAATAACTGGTAAAACTCAAGTTTGGAGCCAAGGTTTGACGATCCAACCTGTGGTCTAGGGTCGCTAACGGTGAACGCCACATCAGGGAAGTCTGGGAGATTGTCTGTGTAGGCAGTCCACAAGGACAATGCCGGCGCACGTGGAGAAGAGGGTCAACTGTTGTTGTCGTCTTGTACACACACTTCTTCGTCGCTACTGTCACTGCAGTCAGCGGAGGATGTTTCATCGTCGTCTGATGGAGGCACATAATTACCCTCTTCGCTAAAATCGTCATCACTTTCCACGAAATCATGCGATAAGTTCCCATACAAGGAGCGTGGCGCAAATGCTGCCATGCTTTTTCCAGCCACCGAAATTCAAAGCGACCCGCGCCTTCGCCGCTTACGAGTGCTTCTGCCCTCTATGGAAAAAAACTCAAACTATTGAAACAATGAAGTGTTAAAGAAACATGCTGAGAGATGGCGCCACCAATCCAGTCAAAAAGAACGGAGGAATAAGTTTAAACGAGAGCGGGAGTCGCGTGTCGGGCGACGTTCGACAATTGACCGGAAACTCGTTTCTCCAATGTCGGGCCACGCCCGACACGTGACCGCAAAGGGTTAAGGGCTAGTTTCCCCAGAATCGTGTCTCCCGCAAAGAAATGAAGACACCGAACTCTAGACACTTACCGCCATCTATGAGCGATGGCAGCAAGCCAGGTATCTGGTTGCCGCCGTCACTCATAGATGGCAATAGCCTTTCCACTCTGGCTTGCCGACTTGCGGCCGGCCATTACTTTCCATTGTACAGCTCCGCTGGTCTTCCTTCTTCACCAGAGTGGAAAGGCTGAAAGTTTTTACCTATAGGTATATTTATACTGCAATAGCAAATTGAGAAAGTGCCAAAATTAAATGAAAGCAATTTAAGAAGACTAATATTATTAGGAAGACGTTCTAATATGTTCAATCAACAATTTCCCTTCCCCCCCCCCCCCCCCCCCCCCCCCAAAAAAAAAAGGGAACAAGACATGTAGGAACTAAAGATGCAAACTTGCGACATCATGCCCTCAATCATCCCCACCTGCTAGGCTAGCACAGTGAAAGGTCAGACACGCAAACGGTCTTCATGTCCATCATGCCATTAATAGAATTCCAGTTATATTCCACAGCTTTCCCCGTCTTGGACATTTTAACATGTCTATGTTTGTGCAGATGTGTAGTCAGTTTGTTTTAAATGTCTCTATATGTATGTGCTGTGAATGTTTGTTCCTCATTTAGATGTTACAGCATGTGAAGCTGTTCAACAAAGCACTTGCACCTATTGGTTCTAGGGATCTGGCAACAGTGACTCAGACACGTGGCTTGCATCTGATGTCGCCGTATTAAACCAATGATCATTTCTACCAATTCTTGCCCCCCCTCAAAAAAAAAAAAAAAAAAAAAATTTGGATTCGGTCGTGTGAAACATATGTACAGCAGAAGGTATGCATGCAGTAGCAAGATCCCTCACAATAGCCGCTGCTGTGACATCAGTGCAAGCCATGTAAGCACGCATGTCAGACTGACAGACATTTTACAAGTGTGCCATGACGAGTCAAAATTTCCTTTCCTCTAGGGGAAAAAAAAAAAAAAAAAAAAAAGCTTAATGCTCTATTTGTGGGGCAATAATTTTATGTGCTGCCATTTGCTACTCCTTTGCTAAAGAATTCTGCTAACTGTTTCCCTTGTGTGCACTGTAACATGGCATATGAGCATCTGATGACTGTCTTTTCATTCATTTGCAGTGTTGCCATGTGGTTGGTGCTATAAGCAGTACCACTGATGCATCCTCAGCTGCGTTGTCACCTATATCCACCTGGCCTCCACAGCGCTCACAGTAAGCTTTCAAAGAGGGGAACAATTAGTTAACTGGCCTGTAGTCGAATCGTATGAGGAGCCAAACTGAGCCTCACCTTCTTTCTGCGACAGCACATGATGCTTGAGCACGTGAGCTTCGTAGTCTTCGTCGCTGACTCCTTCGAGGGGCAACGAAGCGCAAACATCGTTGTTGCCGTAACGGCAAACGAACGAACCGCCTTCCTTGCTGCAGTGGGTGTCGCGCAGATGACGCGCAAACTCGTCGGGTGTCTTGAAAGCCGTTTTTCCCGGGCAACGCTGACACCGCGTCCACAACGGGGTGGCTAGGCTGTACTGCTGCTCCGCATGAGACATAAATATAGTATGCGGCGCTCGGGCAGCTTACCGGAGATGTACAACGGTCGGTACGCTCGGTACCGTGTCGGTCATCGACGACGGTAGAAGTCGCGATGGAAACATACGACCCAGTCCGGTAGGCCTAGCAGATACGTTTCAGGGCCGTAGCCGATGGATTTTAGGGTTGTCCGAGCATGCCTTAGAAGTTAGCGAGTATTCGGGGTCGGGTTAGGCGGCTTAGAAAGCGGGAATTTTGGACGATCGTAGCGGTTGTCTGCTAGCGGGAACCGGAGGAGCAGACCGCCATCAGGACACGAAACCACTCCGCGCATTTGGATTGGATCGGGTTGGATTGCAGTGATTTAGTGGGAAGACGCTGTTCAGCGTTGCCCATTTTCGAGTCTCTTTGAGTCTTTTTCCGTCTCGTCGCGTGGAGTAGACGTGAAGGCGGTGAAAGCTGAGGAGCGTGGCACTTCTTTGAAGTCTCGAGAAAGTAGAATTTTTAAGACTTTCAGTTTTATTTCATGTTCTCGAGCATCCCAGTTGATAAGACCCCATACTATGCCGAAAAATGGGCAATATACACATTTTTTCTGGGAGTGAGGCGTCTTGAGACCCTAGCTGGAGAACCCTAGTCAGCAGAAATACTATTCGAGCTTACCATATTTTTCTAATACCTGGAGAGGACGGTAGATTTGTAAGCTCAAGAGCCTTATGCATTACTAAATTATCCTGCACCCAGTATTAACCAGACATGCACAAAGACAGTGTCCAAACTTCTAAGTGCAGACCAGGTATGGTGTAGGCGAGCTGGACAGACGTTGTCTAACCCTTTTTGTACTGTCTCTTCCACTGTATTTTTCTTTTTCACTCTAATCTCAGGTCTTACCACCAGATGTGCAAGTTTGAAAGTACAGAACAAATATTTCTGTGGTATCGACTACATTTGTAAACGACACAAAACGATTCTACTAATTCACCACAACTTACTCCATGTAGGTCACTGCAGTACGATAATAATCGAGACACAATTAAACTGTTCAGGGAAATCCTCCATTCTTATCAAACACTGTACACGCAAGTCCATTCGTCAATATTTCTCAATAAACAAAAACATCCGCGCAGAGCAGATATGAAGATAAAATAGCGAAATAACGCTGTTTCATCCTCCACAAGTATACCCGTAAAGCAAAAGGCAGCTTTCGACCTCGCGTCGGGTGCATCCGGACTTAAACACAATCGTGGGTACTTTAACAGATTGCTTTAACCCAGATAAAATGTGCATGCATGTAACATAAAAGCTACTGCTAGAACTCGCTTTTTTGTGTAGATTAATGCCAAGTTATTTAACTTTAATCTCAGATCTATAAACGGTTTGTCATAGAGGCAGAGGTTTGCGGAGGCCGCCAACGCAGAAAATCTCCAGGCCATCTCCAAGTCCAGAGCAGACGAAACGACGAAACACCTAGACGGCGCTGCATGTGCCACGGCGTCCACCGCGTCACCACACGGGGGCGACGACGTCCGCATTACAAAATAGTTCTTCTCATTTACATTTAGCACGCGCGCATGCAAAACGCCATCGCGCACTTCACACCCTCAAACTAAACACCAACAAAGATCTGCGTCCGAATCCGACGGTTTCCTAAAACAGAATACCGTATGAAGTCTCCATTTTGATACGTCTTCCTACCGGTGTGAGAGCTGCTTGCTGGGTGGGGCTCTGCAATATCCTTCCGCGCCGTGTCCGCTCGCTTCCTGGCATCGGCCCACGGAAACACATCATTGAGTTCGGGAGTGGCCCGACTTCTACGCTTGATGTGTGTTTTCTCAGCACCGTGCACTGCACTGGGATAATCCTGAGCTGATCTCACCGGTAAGCCCCGTCCTCCACGCAATTTTTCGGCGCGCCGGTTTATTTATCGCGACGCCGCGAGCGCCCGAAAAAAAAAGTCCTCGGGGACGGATCGCTCTCATCTTGGTCATCCGTAAAACATGGCGGATCACTTCAAGAGCTTCTCCCCTCCCCCCTCACCTTTTTTTTTTGACTCGAAAGTTGTTCCGCTGTGCCGGCGTTTGGAGTTCCGTTTGCGAGAATTTGCCGACGATCCGAACGATATCAAAACGCGGAGCGTCGGACAAAAAGGGTTAGACTTTGGCCCCCGCACGAGGCGAGCAAGCCGGCTCGCGGAGACCGGTCCCAGTGGGTTCGCGTTTCAGAACGCTTCGTATGTCTGTGTGTGAGCGCGTGCTCGTGTTGTGTTTGTGCGTGTGTGCGAACTCGGGAGGTCAAGTACTAATAACCCCCACGGCTGAAAGCTTTCCGATTTCTTTCTGCGCGTTCAAAGACACGAGCGTCGGCGTTGCAGAAGCGGCGGCGAGAGCACGCGAAAAGAAACCGACGCCCAGTGATCAAGCTCGCTTTCCACGCTCTCTAGGTCGACAGGGTTACGAAATGCCTGTCGCGTTCTCTTTTAGCCGTCGATTCTGGATCGGATTTCCGCGAAAAGTCAACGAAAATGCCCCCAAAAAGAAGCTCGCGCTAGTCGCGATCGCACAGATGCTGCAGCACCTCGCTTTGCTTTTCGCAAGTTCAGACTCAACCGCACTCATATTTAAAAAAATTTAATTTAGGAAGCATTATTTGTAGCTTCCGCGCCGTCATTGAAGCTCAGTTTTGCGTATATCCGAGTTCGACCGCGGCGTCCTTTCGTGTGAAGCGAACTGTGGAGAAAAAGAGCACACGAAACAAACAAATATCTAAAAAGTGTCAAAAAGCGTTTTTTGTTTGTTTTTTTTTTATGCGAATTGGCGACGCCGAAAGGTCGGTGCATTCACCCGCTGTCTGTCTGTCTTTATTTAGTCAGACGATGCTCGTCGTTTCTGTCCAAGTTCGTCAGCTATTCATTTATTTTTTCTCGCACAGGTTTAAAACGTATCCAGGCTTGCCGTGACCTCTACTTCCAGCTCTAGCATTTGCATATAGATTTTCTTTTTTTCGCACGTTACACGTGGCTAGATAAAACTAGCGGGCGTGGTTAGCGAAGCAGACGGCGCCGGCGGTCACACCAGGGTTAGCTTTACTACATGTAGAGGTACGACAGTACTGGTGCGGCACGCGTCTCTAACGTGACACAATGGGTTTCGGCGATGAAAAAGTGAAGGTTGCGGCGTTGCGCCGCGAGCGCTGCTCTCTGCCGGGCTTGTGATATTAGGGTGCTTTTGAAAGTCACAATCTTTGTTCTGGACCTTTTCGCTCGAGCTACTAAGATCATACTTATCAGAGGTGAATACCTGAATCCCGGGAGGTGTGAACGATAAACCTGATTGTAGCAGGTGGATGGGTCGGAATGCTCTTGAAGCAGGTGGATGGGACGGAATAAAAATATATATAATTTTTTTTTCTTTGATTCGAGTTGTCTTTGCACAACCGATTCCTTTAATTTATTAGTGTGCTACTAGCGTCGTCTGCTAATAATGTCGTCTGCTACCGACATCGTTGGCTACATAACGTTGTCTGCAATTATTGCCGTCTGCTACAACACACTTTACAAGTCAGTTAAGCTATTCGGTCCCGTTCAAAAAGGACCATACATCTGTACGTTCATTATTCAGAAGCTTCCAAGCAACACATCGTGTCCCAAGTGAACATTTTCCATCCAATGTGCGATCCTCGGGCCACGTATCTTCTGTACATTCGACGTTAGTGTCAGACTCTGCAATAAACCCGTTGTCAACTTTGAGGCTATAACAAGTAGCAGCCAATTCTTCCACTCTCTATTGACCAAACTAATTGCTAGCTCTTCGAGTAACCATCGCTGCTACCTGTAGTTTACTTTTAACGCTTCTACTGCAACAATTACTCTTCTTTCATTTCACAGCATCATGGAAACCTGGCATCTATAATGACTGTTATTACTCGGCGCAATTAAAATAAGGAAAAGAGGGTAGTGTGGGAAGCAAAGGGTCAATGCTCGGTTAATGCGTTGTCCCAATTTTAGATCTGCTTCGGCCGCTTATGACAGTCTCCGACCCACCGATAAGACAGAACTCACACACTAATACGTTTCCAATAAAGCGAGACAAGATTTCCTGGCGTACGTACGCTACAACTTGACCTTCTGCGCGAAACTACCGGTTTTTTGGAATCGTGCGATTTTGATTCCTGATGGCGTACTTTCTGGATTTATTGTCGACGGTTCTTAATTTTTTACCAGTTTCATTACGTTTAGTTTGGAGTATTGAGTCAAACTTCAGGCAAAATAAAATAAAAAAATTGTCCCAGTTTTTTTCGTTTTTTTTTTGCATTGTGTGAGTGAGTAGTTTTTGTATTATATGTTTTCTGGATCGTTATTCTGTTCAGATTCTGGGGTGTATGCATTTATTTCTGAATAATACACGATGGCAAGAATATCGACTTTTAGGAAGTTTCTTTTATTTGCCGATGGTTTACGTATCTTCTTCAACAAGCTTGCAGTTTTTTTTTTGTTTTTTTTTTAATTGATAGTTACTTTTTTTTAGACGTCTGAATCTGTTTTGAGGCAAAATTTTAAATAGTACAATTGTTGATTTATTTTGTCGCAGGCCGCACACCTAAAGAGCAACAAAAAAAAAAAAAAAGAGAGGAGAGATACACATAGTTTCAGGCGAGCTGAATAATATACAGAATGTACAAGATAAAAGTAGTACATATACGCACATACGAAGCAATGATTAATATAAGCCACTTAAAGGAACAGTTGTCTAAAATAGAAACGGCGAAGTATTGCATCAAGAACAAAAAAAATGTTGGTGAAATCGGTGGGTTTGGCTGGGGTGGACGTGGCTCAACTTCAGGCATCGGGTGGATTTTCATATTTTTACGCTCCAGCGAATAAGCCGGTAGTGGCTCTAACTTTACGGGGAAAGAAGACTCTCAGTAAGATTACCCAAAGTCTAATTTTCAGAATAATGTGTCAATGAACGTGAACTGCTTGTCATATCGTATTAAAAAGAAATATATATATATATTTGTATTGAGTTACAAAGAGACGTTTTCCTAGCCGTGTTACTCCTGCGATATCTTCAAGGTCTCCGATTTGCCTGAAAATTTGCTAAACGCACCAACGAACATCGCTGAAATAGAATCCCAAATATTACGTCAAAATAACATTTTATTGCGAAGTTATCTAATTTACAATTTTTGTCCTCACCGTGTTTTTCAAATTGAAAATCTCTACTGGCAACAACGAAAAACTGACGCCATTGGAAGGCGGGAGTTGACTTCTTGGACTGTAAAATTTGTTCCCAACTGATTCCAAGCGGTTTCATGGCATCAAATGGCTGCTTTGGAAGCTCGCTCTAGTACCCGCGCACCAGTACTCCTTTAGTTCACTTTACCAGCACGGAGGAAATGCTTGGCATAGTCTATTTTCAGACTGCTTGCTCGACCGGCAAGCCTGCCCGCCACTGACGTCACGGCACTAAAAAGTGCGGGTATTTTTGAATGCTGGTTTTTACATCATCTCATTTGCCGATTTCACAATAACTATTATGAATTTCGCGATATTAAATGGCACACCGGAAGGGGTAAACATTGGGGATTCGGAAAATATAGTTAGTTGGGGTAGCTGAAGAAATCGCCGAAGCTTTATTTTCAAATTTGGACGACTACAATTCAGTGTGTTCAGTTTTATTTATTTATTTTTTTGTTTGGGGGGGGGGAGTATTTTTTTATTGTTGTCATTCTGTACGTAATAAGTACTGTAGTAATTTAGTTTTCCATGTTTCTCAAACTTCTTTCGAACGAGGCAATAAGTAGGAGTAACCACCAGCAGGCAACCATGCACACCAGCTACGCATGGAAATTCTTAATTTTATGCCCGCCCACCGCGCGTTTACGTGCGGTCTACAGGCGTGCCTTACATCAGACGCTCGTGCTAAGCGCTAGCGCTGTTGGGCCATTGACTCTCTTGCGGCATAAGCGTTGGGAAGGAGACACCATTCCGACGTTTACAAATTCCCTGCCGTAATCGCTCTTTTTTTTTTTTTTTTAAGTTTGCCAAACGGCTGTGCGTGCGCTCTGCCCACACGCTGCATTTGACGTGAGAAATCTGCGGCAGTTTTTCTACTGTATGTATATAGTGGTTTAAAGTATTTCGGTGGATGTTGGTGCGGTGTGACGGCGGGTTTGGCCGACAAATGCTGTTCGCCGACTGGAAGCGACTTTAGCATGCGTGAACGCATCACGGCTAGAGCAGCGCAGGGCGTGGCTGGTTCGGAGCATCTCGTCGCTCCGCTGCCACTGAAATTGCGTCGTTAGGTGATAAGAACGTCCAATAAGGAATCACGAAGTAGGAAGCGTCACACAGACTGTTTAGCAAAACTGAAACACCGGATCCGGCAATTTTTTTCTTAGCCTCCGGTCTCGGCAAGCTCTAGTATTTCCTAATTCGTTAATTAGTCGTACCGAGTCATTCGGTCGTAATGAGATTACTCGTCGTATTCCCCGCTCAGTCGCGATGCGATCATACGTCTTGTTGCCCACTTAGTCGTAATGCGATTATCCGTCGTAGTGATATCGGATCCCAACTTGGCATTTATGTGTAGTGTCAGCCGTGTCAGCTCGCATTGTCCGCGATAGTGCGTTGCAGGTCATGCGAATTGTTTCGCACCGGGGTTTTCGAGTCCCGTGTAAGTTGACTCGGGTTACTCAGTTGCACGGTTGGTTCCCGAGATTAGTCGCATTTTAGTCGCAGCGAGCCTTTTGTTACATGACACCGTCCTGTGACGTCAGGTTCTATTGCCCTTCATCGCTTTGGATGCCGCGAACCTGCCGAGGTTCGGGTTCCTGAATTTTACGAACATTTAACGCCATGTTCGACAAAACTTCGACTGAAATTCGAATGCGCGTGCGCGGAAACTGCAAAACGAGCTTCAGTAATTATGCACCACCAACAGCGTCTAACCACCAGCAACATTTATCAGGTATGTTGCTTCATGTTAACAAACGAACTAAATCATAAAAAGAAAAGGTTAGATGTTTGTATATTACGTAAACATATGTGATCAACATCTTGAAGACCGGCGATGAGGAAGGAAGGGAACGACACAGTCAAACCCGTTTATAACGAACAGCAGCAAACGCCACGATCAGTTCGATATAGCAAGTAGTTCGATATAGAAAAAAAAAACAAAAAAAAAACACATTTACACCGAACTCTTACGACGAGTTTGTTGTAAGGCGAGAGCTTCTCTTTCTTTCTCAACACTTCACTCCAGCCCTCTAACAACGCGACAAAAATATATATATATTATTTTTTTTCATGCGTGCAGACTTAGTTTATTTTAGCTTATCTCTCCTTCTGAATCGCTTCTCTTCATGGGCAAACGCATTCAAATGAAAAAAAAAAAAAAAAATTGTGCGTGCGTGCAGAGTGTATTTTTTTAGCTTCTCCCCTACTGAATCGCTTCTCTTCGCCCAATTTTGTTCCCAACTTGAGCTTTTGGAATTTTCTTTCTTTCCTACTTATTTGTTTGGGGAAAGGACAGGCTAGAAGACGATTGTTTCTGCGTGTTTGGAAGCCTTCCCGGGGGGGAAAAAGTTCGATATAGTCAATATGTTGTTCGTTATAAAACATAGTTTTCACATGAATTTTTATTTCAATTTTTTGTGAGTTCGATATCGACAATAATTCACTGTGCATGGGTTCGTTCTAAACGGGTCTCACTGAGTTATTAAAAATTTAATTTAAAAACTTTTTTATCTTTTAATATTTTACAGTTATGCGTAGAAGTCAGGCGACACTGTTCTATAAGTCAAACTTAGTCGAATTTTTACCCAAGAGATTGAAGGTTCGCTGAGCAAGTCAAACCTGAAGCTTCTACAAAGCTTCGCCACGTTCCTATGCGTTTTTGTGCACCAATAAACTGCGCGCGCGCGAGTGCGTACGCGCTAACTATGTGCCGGGCTGTCCTAATGTGCGTGGACACCCGTGCACAAACGCACGCGCGGCAGAAAAAAAACGACAGAAAAACAGAAAACCGTACGTAAAGGCTAAATACAAAGCACTGGCCTCCGCTTCCCGTGCCGGTAGCAGTCCGCAAATTGCAATCGTCTCGCTTGCCTGGACACACTGCAACGAGACTTTCCCGTGAATCTGCGTACTTTTGTTTGTTTCGAAAGCCGGCCGAAACAATGAACCGGATGGACGTTTATTTATTCGTTTTTTTTTTTGTTTTTTTTTTTTTACAGTTTTTGTTTTGTTTTAGTTATCTTAGTTGGGCAGTACCTTCTGCCCTCGCCTATTCTGACAGTGCGCGGTGGAAGCTACCTTCTCGTTGGACCTACCGCGTGCATACGGACGCGCAAAAAACGGGTTCGGGTGGTGGGAAGGAGGGTGTTGACTAGCGCCACCTCTCGGTATTGCAGCGAGACGCCACGTGCCGTGCAAGCCAATCCAATCCTTATCCAATCCAATACCGCGCGAGTGTCACGTGACCTAGGGGAGAACCGCAGCGACGTGAGGGATACGTGGTCACGCGGCGCGTTTCCGGCGCCGGATTGGCTGGAATGGCCCGTGTACCGTCTGCTGCGTTCTATCGTGAGGTGATGAAACGGGGTGGCAGGCGTTTATGACGCTTTCCTTTGTGTCGCCCTTCCCTGATTGCTTCGAGACATGGCAAGCACTTTCTTTTTCTTATTTTTTTTTTCTTTCTTGCCACTTCAATCTTTTGTCCTTCTCGGTTCCTTGACTCTTGTGGCTGCGATGACCCGGGATAAAGGCATCTTTGAGGCGCCGGCAACTGTGAGCATAAAAACAAAAACAAAACAAAAATAAATAGGAAAGAAAAACAATAAAACGAATTTAAGGGTACCAAGAAAGGCCTGCACAAATTTATGAACTTACATTTTTCGAGGCTATTTCAATCGAAGCTCTTGCTACATAAAAGGCCCGTTCACACACTTGCGACTCCTTAGAACCTAGAAAAAATCGTAAGGGTGCAGGCGAGCTGGCGAATATTAACCACGTTCAATTAACCTGAGACTGGGGTGGAGAAGAAACGTCAAAACGCAAAAGGGACAGAAAATAGACAGGACGACGTCTCAACTCGGCTAACTCGTTTATTTAGTCCACCTCCTTATATAGTCTCAATCTCAAGGTCATCTCCACCAACACAAAGGGACGAAGTCTATACAGGTCAAGCGCCACAGTCTTCATCACACAATGCAAGAATGCTGACAACCTTTACAGGTCGACGCGATAAGGCAACATCCATCCACCTTAGAACCGACTGCCTTGAAACCTCTTTAAATCTCTTATAGCGAGTTCGTTTCACACGCACTGGCACCGTTCGAGTTCTCTCCCAGAATGCATCGCACTCACAGAGTGTTACACGGAAAGCTGGACTCAAACGAACTCGCCAAATGCACCGAGTGCAAAAGACTGATGCTGCCGCCATCTATGTTGTAGAAAAGGTACCGACTTCAAACCGAAACTAGCGCCTTTCTGTTCCGAGTGATGCGTGGGAATGCGAGAATGCAGTCGCTACCAACGTTTATCTACAAACGTTGGCAACTGCAACCTGTAGTTCATAGTTGCGATGTCTTCAAGCAGCTCGGCTGCCGTAGAGATAGTTACAGACGGCGTAAATTTCCGCAACCAGCTGTCTACAAAGCAGCTGGTTGCGATCTTTCAATCCTTATAACCGTTTACACTGAAGAAAACTGATGATGCTGTCCGAGCAGAAGCTTGATCCGTTTGAGCATGGTATTATGCGTGAACCACTGAAAGGGTACGGCTTAAAACTAGCCTGTTGGAGTATCCAGCAAAACTGGGAATTTCGATTTGGATCGTCATTATAAATGGATTAGATATTAGCCTTGGTGAGGGCGTCGAGAACGAGAGCTTTCTCGAACAAAATACGACGGGGCAAGTTAGCTGCGTAGATAAATGTTAAACATGATGATGTTGCCCAATCCTCGGGTAAAGTAACCATCTTTAGCTTTCTCTGATGCTTATTGGGCAGTCAGAGGTTTCTGCTGGGGGAGTTTTATCGACACATGTTAAATTTTTCACCCGCACATGGTTGGTGATAGACATCTCGGGGGCCGCTGTTGCGTTTGTTCTGAGCATTTCTTTACACTGGTATATTTCAGCGTTTGAACGGCAACAGAGCGATTTAAAACTTGCAAATAAATCACGGGTTGTCAATTGCTTCCTTCGTGAAATAGCAGACGCTCACAATTCAAGCTCGCGTTTGATTTCGTTGCCCGCGGGACGCGATTTCTATCAGAAAATCTACTTTTTTTTCCTTTCGGTTCCGCGACACATCGTAGCAGACGAACCCTTGTCGTCTGCTCCCGCTCCTCGCCGGCCCCGCCGGAGCGAGGCACGACGGGATTGCATTCTGGCGCACTCCCGATTTTCTCGGTGCAGCGAGTGCATGCACTCGTGGGGTGTCAGCGCTGAAACGAACTCGGAGAGTGCAACCACTGGTGGAGCGCCGGCCGAAACGAACCCGTTCCACGCTGCGAGTGGGCACGCGTGGGCACGAGTGCCGTGAAACGAACTCGCTATTACACGACCAGAGAGGACGCACTGGTACCACCTATCGGGTAGCAGCTGAACACCTGACGGTCCCGTATTTTTTTTTTTTTTTTTTAATTTTATTTCCCGCATTCTACTTTCTTTCTTGGCATGAAAACCTTTCGTCAATGCTTATGAATGAATATTTCTCATAAGTAGTACACTTGTTCTCGCAAATACCTTCGAGGGTCACCTCATAGATGGTGCCAGCGTGTGAACTCTTGTTGAGTTTTGGAAGTCTCGTCACAAAAATGTGATAGCTCTCGAGTTTTCTTTTCCTTTCTTAGTTGGTAAAACCCGATTTGATCCCCTATTTACAAACCCTAGAACAATTTAGCATATTCAAAATACTAAACCTGACTTTTTCTTTCTTTTTTTTTTCTTCTCCAGTAGGCAATTATGATGGCCTGCCGAGTTTTAAAACTGTTAGGTTACTGAAAGAAACGATCGCGTAGTACTACTAGGCGAGTATAGACCAACAACGCTGTTTGAGTCCGCGCACCCCATCCGCGTCCGGTGATACGTACGTTTGCGCCGCGTCGACAGCAGCGCCACCGCAGCTGCGTGACGTGAGAGCCACGTGTCAGAACATAAGCCACGCCCTCCTTTTCTTGAATTGTCAGTTACTGCAGTTAAGTGGAAAAAAAATTTTTCTTACAGTAAAAAAAGAAAACTAGCATAAAAACACTTTTGTTGTTTTGTTTGACAATTAGATATCGTAAAACTTTGCACGGCGTTAAGCTGTGCGCAAGATTTGTTTTATTTCGGCTTTTTAGCGAAGCACGAAAGGTTTGAAAAGTACGCGTGCTATATGTTGAGGAATTTGATCAGAGTACAGGAATGCCTTACTCGACTTTCTCAATTTCGGGTTTCTTAGTGGCGCGTTGGGGTCTTTTCTTTTGTGCAACAGAATGTTATTCTATTCTTATTATTTTTTTTTTTTTTGTAGAAAATTACTGGCGGGGGCGCACATCTGCGGAGAGGTGAGAAAAGGACGACGGTTGACGGCGAAGCAGTCGGGACACGTTCTTTTTTTTTTTTTTTGTGTGTGTGTGTGTGTGTGGGCTAACGAGGCCGTTTCGCGATTTTGCTTGACCCTTACCCGTGGCCGAATCGAGGCCAGTGGGAAGATAGAGAAGAGACGTGTATGTGCGAGCCGTGAAAACTTGTTCTTTCCTGGAATTGACCTGGGGGAACGACTCACGCTCCGAGCATGCGGACGAAGAGACGATTCCGTGACGGCTTAATCGTTTCTGGCGTGTTTGGCCTTCCATTGCTGTCTGTGTGTAACGGCATAACGGGTTTGACAGCTTTTGGTCATTCATTCATTCATCATCCGTCGAGTATTCTCAATTTTGTTGGTTTCGTCTTACGGAGACATTACGTAAAAACAGTTGGCAACGCTACGACCTTCGTTCTAGTTCTTTCCAACCATTGAAGAACGGAGACAAACTAAGCAACTTGTACTCATCGATAATAATTTGTCGAAAGCCAATTTTGAGGAAAGAAAGAAGTTCCGCTGAAATTCTACTAATTGTAAGAGAGAGAGAGAGAGGAAAACAAAAAGGAAAACCGTATTGTGTAAATGAAAATCAAACGGCTAGATGTTGTTTTTTTTTTTTTTTAATATTGGCTCGGTGTGCAAGGACGCCAACAGGTAGAGCACCATACCATCCAGGCCACGCTTCGTAAGCACTTTGCGTACGTGGGGCTCTATGCTACACGGCGGGATCAAGCGGGACCAGCGCCCCCTGTAGTACACAGGAGGCGTTGGCGGGACCAACGGAATGTGACAGCTGCTGCGATTGGTCAACGACGCGGCGCCGACCAATCACAGCAGACGGCGTTGTCCCAATCCCATGCTCCCTGGTCCTGGGGAGTAAAACCTGGGGAGTTTTAAGGGAGTAAAACGTTTAAACGGCAACAA
This sequence comes from Ixodes scapularis, assembly GCF_016920785.2. Taxonomy (NCBI): domain Eukaryota; kingdom Metazoa; phylum Arthropoda; class Arachnida; order Ixodida; family Ixodidae; genus Ixodes; species Ixodes scapularis. Next base: position 59,051,391 of record NW_024609836.1, on the reverse strand, counting down.
TGGGTGGGTCGCGATCACGTTCGCTCACCCCATTTCTGCTGTCATGTGACGCCTGTTTTAAATGCGTAGCATTTGGAAGACCAGCTTTCATGGGTTTTGCGTAACACCGACGGCCTTATAAATTCACACGATCCTCGCAAAGAGCTCTTGGGTGCCCTCCTTACTGTGCCCTCAAAAGCCAAAGGGACGGACGGCTTTTTTGTCCGTTTTATTGTTGTGCCTGGTTTGTTGTCGAAAGCAGTTCTCTTGTTTTTGACCTTTGCCTTGAGCAGCGTAAGGATTTCCGCGGTTTTGTTGATGCTCGTACAGTACTGGCAGACGGGAGTTCCGCAGTAACACGTAAGCAGAAGTGAATCCACAAAGAAAATACACGCTGCGAGATTTATTTTTGTTGTTATTTTTTTTTACTTGTCTTACTGTTGCAGTTAGCAGACAACAGTAGTCTGCGCTCGTACATTTTCGAAGGCACGGTTTTTAGATATACTATTTGCATTTGCCTCGAAACCGTAGCAAAAAGAGTTCGGCCCCTCGCGGAGTATTACCGATTTTACCACTATGTGTTAATAATTAAGATAATTGTACGTGCATTTAAGAAGAGTTATTTGTTATTTTATCAAAACGAACATGTTTCAAGCGTAAAAACACACACACACACACACACACACACACACACACACACACACACACACACACACACACACACACACACACACACACACACACACACACACACACACACACACACACACACACACACACACACACACACACACACACACACAATTTTTTTCGTTTAACAAAATCGTGTAGTCTAGTTCGTGCAACGTATAAACTGCGTAAAACGTGCGATTTTTTTTCTTTGGTCTGTTTGTCGACATGATTTACAGACGTAACTGTCATTGAACTAAGTTACAGGTACCTTCAAAATATAACTGCGTTACGTGAGCAGTTACCGAGTTTTTGTTGTAAGGCGGGAATAACTTTTTTAGTAAATGAAATTATATTTGATTACAGCAAGTTATTTACTTTCGTTTCGCTTAGTTACTCGAAAGCCCTCGGGATTGATCGATTCACACAGAACCTTGCTCAACATGGGTTCGCATTCGGGGTAATATTCTGAATGTCTGCGGAAGTTCGTGTAGTCGGCGTGGTAAGAAGACTGGTGCGCCCTTCATCCCAAGAGCATGCGCGTAAAAGAGAAAAAACAGAAATAAACATCAGAAAAATAACAGCAAGAGAGTGGTGTAAGTAGGTGCAAGAAGGTCGTTTAGCGCGGTTACGAAATGCTCCCCCGCCTTCCAAGTGCTCCGCTCGAATGAAACTTGGTGGGAGGTTTCTTGACATCCCGTGTCGCCATTGTGTACGAATACGAGTTTTCGTGTTTTTTTTTTTTTTTTTTTTTTGTGTCGCAATGTTTAGACTTTTTTTTTTTTTTTACACCGGAATTTGAGCAATGCAGTTCTACCGCATTCACACCCGCGGTTGAACTGCGCAAACATTTGCGGTTGAACAGCGTTCACGTTTGCTGTTGAACCGCATTCACACTTGCGGTTGAACAGCGTTCACGTTTGCTGTTGAACCGCGTTCGCAAAGTGGTTGCGAACGCGGTTGCCTGTAGATCCGATACAATTTCACGCGCTTTCGATGGTGAAAAGGGGCGGACCCGCTTTGGCGGTTGGCGATTCGAGCGCCAGTCTGAATACGCTCGAGTCCGACCGCCGGAATCGCTATACGATCTGATGGAGTCAATCGAGGAGCGCCAAAAGTGCGTCGTCATGCCGCTTCTCGTCTTTGTGCGTTTGTTACCATTCGCTAAACCAATCACGCACGGCGAGTACGACTGCTATTGGCGACGTGCGCGACCGAAAGCGTCGCTGTGGTCGGCCTTCTACGATTGGTCGAACGCTGACTATGACGTCAGAAAAGGATTTATCATCGACGGAAATAAGAGGAATGAAAGAACTTTAATTTTGACGGTGTTGGCAGTGTTTGTTTTGAGAGCGCAATGATTTCAAGCTTCCACCATGCTATTTACAAACACCATCGAACTTGTTGTTTGCATGGTAATGACGTCACAAGGGGGAACCGTAGGAGGGCGCCACCAAAACATCTCGCCGCTAATACTCCGCCTTCAGCGCGAGCTCGCATGGCTTCTGCGGTGCTTTGGTTGCCCGTGCCTGCGCGTTCACACTTGCGTTGGCGAGGGCAGAAAGCTCGCGCCGAAGGCAGAGGTGTGAAGCCTTTTAGTCCTTTTGGCTAAGATGAAAGTGTAGTTAGTAGTACGTGCATCACGCAATAGTGATACAGGACTGCACGCCGGTACGATGCTCATTCAGATCCGGAAACGGGCAGGGGTGCGGATTGAATCTTGAACCCAGGATCCCGAGCTGCGATGCGTTAACGGAAGTAAAATCGGGTTTTACCTGAATATGAAGATTCTTCCGAAGGACTCGACTGGCAGCGGTTTCAACGACAGAAGTCAGAAAAAAATATATAATAGAAGCGTCGATTTTCCCTTCGACGAATTAAAATCTTCCAATAATGAATCACGACGAAAAAAAAAAACAACCGTTCTTTTGTGTATTGGATTTGGGAGTCAAGTTTTCTGGCTATTCTTTGGGGCAGCTTTTAGAAGAAATCTTGCTGTCATTATTCTTTTTCTCACGTGGCAATGTTTTGAAACAGGCCTCGGAAGAACCGTCCGCCTTTTTATTACGCATAGAAGACCCAATGTGTGTCTTTGAGGCTTTTGGAGCGAAGTCATTAAAACAAGTCGAGGGCATCGTACTGTGCTGTACCCTGCCGTGCGCCACCGTACCGTTCGTTACCGTCCTGTGTTCTACCTGTGGACGCTGCTATCGTCCAGTGCTCTATATTGTCGTTCAGTAAGCCGCGGTGCGGAGGGCTTTCATGAAGCGTTCTACCGTTGCCTACGCTACAGTATACCGTAACATTGAAGAGTTTTAGCAGAACGTTTTTGCACTCCGATAACGATACCCAATACTTCGTTTAAAAACAAGAAAAAAAAAACTATTGGGGATGCGGCGCCCATTGTACATTAAGATACCGTTATCGGAATGCAAAAAAAACAAGAAAAAAAAAACGGTCTACCAAAACTCCTTGTCTGCTACTGTATCGTGCACTACCGTATCGTTCACTCGCGTATCGTCCACGGTCTGTGGATTTCCATTATGTAATCCCGTAAGGTACCGTGCGGAGGAGGGCTAAACGAATCTTGCAAGGGCATGTACAAGCTTTGTGTTTACACTTTTGCCTGTCTCCGTTTAGCCTTCTTTTCTTTTCTGTACATCTCTCCGCTCGTTCCGCGTGCTTTGGAATAATGGCCCTGCTAACTTTGTTTTATGTGTGCGTGCTTCGTTTTGTTGACTCGAGACAGCCTTTGTTTCGTCTGCGACTCAAGGCCGCGGAAGCGGAAGAAAAAAAAAAATATATTAAAGAATCTTGAGTAGGTTCCTGCGAGGAAGAATGTCCTATTACGGTTCTGAGGTGGCCTGGGTTCGAGGCTGTCTGGAAGTTGGCGTGAGCGCCATAAAAGCGCTGATTTCATTTTTTTTTTTTTTTTTTTTTTTAAGAACAATGGAAAATTTGATTTTTTTTCTTTTGGTTTTTAGGTTGCGCATAGTTGTTCAAATCGTGTCCTTACCTTTCCAAAAAAAAAAAAAAAAAGATGTATAAGGCTTCGTAAAAAATATATCAACTCAATTGAAAAAAAAAGTAAATAAAGGAAGATTTTTAAGCTTGACGGAGGCTAGGTTTCTCGTATGTTTATCTCTTTATGAATTTGTTGAATTAGCCGTTTCTTCTTTTTATTGTCTTTATGCTCGGAAGCTTTTGTAATGGTTGAAAAGGATGTCCGGCTTAATGCAGTCGACGTCGTACAGATGGCATTGGGCGTACGTGCGTTCTTATTGCTAGAAATTGTCTAGTAAAAATAAATAAATAACTGATAGGGCCTCATATGTCGCTTTCGAGAGAGCTTTTATGCGAAAGACAGGAAACTGTAGTCGTATTTCTGATCCGGAAGAGGCCATGACGTGGTTCTCGCTATGAGCTGGCTTTCTCGAATCTGAAGCAATCCGTGGGCGTTTGCTCGCTCGATCGGAGCAACCTCTTGGGGTCTGTGCCAAGTTGGGAAGAGGAGAGAAAGCCGGGTAGGTCACGTGGCCAGGTGTGTGCCCAAGAAAAGGAAACAAGTAAAAAAAAAAAAAGCCCATAAAAATCGGACGAAGAACAGGAAGGGACATCCGTACTTGGTTTCATTATACGATGAACCGCGGAAGACGCTACGAGCGGTCTAAGCGGATCCAATGCCGCGTGGTCTATGGTCACGTGAAACATCCATAGTGTCGGATTGGCTGGTGTGACCCGCAGCGTCCGTTGCGGTCCATCACAAGGAGAAACGTTGTTGCGGATTTTTCAGCTTTCCCTTGGCAGCTGGTGCAAGCACTCGTTCATTATTCATGAGCAGACCTTCGCGGCGACGTAATCATGCCTTCATCAAGGTGGATCGTCGGTTTAGGGCCAATCCGGGATAGCGTCGTCGAAGGATCAAAGGAAACAACAGGACAACAAAACGAACCCGCAGCGGTAATCCACAACCTCGGGCCAGAACGTAAATTTACGGCGTGCTGTCATGGCGGCGAAGCTGGTTTTCTTTTCGAGGCGTCGTCTGCTAACTCGGAAGGCGCAGACGATTGGTTTACGGGCGACACGAGGGATTTCTATTCATTGTTAAAAGAGCATAGCGTAACGGGTAGGTGGCCTTATTATTGTCTCTCGTCTAGTTACTTTGTGAGATGGAAACAAACGCGCAAGTTTTGCGAGTGTCGTCTGCGTCTTGCCGCAGCGAACGGCACAATAGTTGGCGCAGCGGCAGCCTTGGGCAGCCGCGATGGGACGCCGGCTTCGACGTCGCGTGTCGCTGCGATCGTTTTCTTGTGTTAGGAACTCTATTTTTTGTTTTTCTGTCTCACGTCTTGATCACGTTTTTACTGCTGGCGTGTGACAGTGGTGCGCTTTCCTTCGATTGTCATGCATACTCTTTCTTTATCTGCCGTGCTTCCTTTCCACACTTACCTATGCTTTTTTTTTTTTGCGCGTTTCGTCGTTTATGATATTTTTTTTTTGTGTGTGCGTGTGTCGCCTTGAAGCTACCTGCCTCCTGTTTCTACTTCCGGCAGTTGCGTATACCTGTCCGCTCTTTCCGTGTCGCTATTTTTTATTTTTATTTTTTGTGGGCGTTAGCATGACCGTGCAGCGGGGTTCAATGACCCCTGCGCGTGGCTGGCGTTTGGTGGCGGCGTGGCTAGGTGATTTATGTTTTTGCGTCTCTTTTTTCTTCTTCTATTGACGTGGTGTTGGTGGCGCCCGCTAGGGTGGTGGTCGGCGCTGACAGCGCTAGCGGTTATGTAACGCGATGTGGAACTGCTCGTTCTGCAAACGTATCGCACCGCGTGATATAAAATTACAGCCGCTTTTTATGTACGGAAACAGCGTGAACTTGAGCGTTAGGCTGTATTGCGTAATAATCTACATTTGAGTGGAACAAAATTAAATTGTCCGGCTTCCACATCCGTCTACAGATCCTTTTGCAGCAAACATTTCATGAATCACAATATTGTTCTTAGCAGACGATGGAAGTTATATTCTCCATTGGTGTCTATCTCCCTAAGTAATCTGTTGTGGAAAAGTCACGAATCTTTTATGCTGTAACTAGGATCCCGTGTTCGATACACATCCGCTAAAAAAAAAAAAAAGAAGAAAAAAAAACTTTCTGGCAAAATTTTTGTTAATTTGGATTTAATCGAAAAACTTCAAACTTTAATTACAACATAATGAGAAAAATAAAAGAAAACGGCATTTTACAAATAACCGTGTTCAGAGCACAGGGTCCACACGGGGATAGATGGCGCCCTCCCAAACCGACTACTCCGGTTGTTTCTCCCGAGCGGTGGTTCCGCCATTCTCCCGCTCACCACTTCTTGTTCTAGTTCATCGCCGCCATGCCGCCACTAAGTCGCCAGAGTCCGTAAATGTGTGTTGTCTTCCTTCTTCGGGTTAAGGCTCACCTTCGTGCACGATGGTGGCACCTGTGATCGACACAGTACCAAAGCAAAACACGAGGCCAGCCACTGGCCGCACACCACCACCACACTGCGAAAAAAGCGAGCGCGCTACGCTGCCGACACCGTGGCCGCTGAGGAGGGACCTCACAGCTGTGCAACAGTTTCGGTGCTTTGTCCGATTAATTTGGGAGTTGGTCTCTCGACCTTTCTGAAGTAAAGAACAAAAAACCGCTTTTGCCCGCATGTCCTCGTTTTTATTTTAAAAATGGACAAAGATTGAGGTTTTCGGCACCTCTCAACTCCTTCACCGTCTTCCGAGTCACGTGTGCTGTGACTCAATGGGGGTTGCGCGGGGTTCCGGAGAAGCTCTCTTCTAGAGCCATCAGTGAGCAGAGAGAACTCATCTGCTCGCGACCACGTGACCACGTGCTGGCGGGTGCAGCGCGAACAATATGGTGAAAGGAGGAAAGTCTCATCTGCGTCCGGCCATACCCGTCCGGCTCTGTCCTCCTTTCCCTCCGGCGTCTGGCGGCTGTTCGCGGTTGCAGATAAAGGAGAGATGGCGTCACTAAAACTCCGTATAATAAAAGCTTTGTAATGATACCAGGTTTTTGACGCATTTATATCTATGTTGGAACGACAAGCTTTATAGAAAAGTTACCTTTGATCGAGCAGGTATTCGCACAACTTGCTATCTTTCTACAAGACCCCCATTGACGTCACGCCGCGTGTTTCTCTTGGCCGCCGCTCGCGGCTGCACGTCGGGGAATATTCTAATTTTTGCCTCGCGATTACGCGGCGGAATCGCAACGTTAAGGAAGGAGGTATGTTTTCTGTGCTTTGTGACAAGGTAAATAATGTCAAAAGTAGAAGATGCCGATTCTTTTAACGTTAAAATTGTTGCACAGCTCCTTGAGATGCTCATACCTCAGCGCCCTCCGCGGCGGCGCAAAACTAACTACTTCTGGCTCGAGGCTATGCTTCGTTTCACCTTATGTTGTACCGCAGCGAAGGCTAGAAGCGCGAGCTCCTAGCGTTGGCAGCCGCTCTTAAGTCACGAGAGCTTGTGCCGCCGAGATGTGCTTCGTAGCAAGGAGCTCGCGCTTGTAGCCTTTCCTGAGGTACATCATAAGGTGAAACAGAGCATAGCTCCGAACACGATCTGGTCGATTGCTCCTCCCCGCGGGAAGAGCGGCCAAAGTCATCACCTAAATGGGTTTCTTCCACCGTGGGAGAGGCTTCTCCAGTTTCCATTAAAATCTCGGACGAGTATTAACGAAAGCAATTCACCGTTTATCGTCCAGTTTTGTTGAGAACAACGGGTCATTGTTATTTTGGGTCACGAGAAAAGCCACTGTTCTAGATTTCAGTTTGGACTTCTTAGGAGAAGGCCCGGGTCTATTTTTATAGCACTGAAAGCTGTAATCATAGAAGAGAAAGGAACAGCTGTCGTGGAAAAGATAAATTTCGGATAAATTGGATAAATTCTCAAAAAACACTTGCCAGTAAATTTTCCGAGAATCCAAGTTTATTAAAAAAAACTCAAAATTTCTAGGTCACAATGGAAAAAAGAAAAAAAAAAAAAAAAGAAAGCCTTAAAAGACGATATTTTACGAGTCAAGTTAGCCAAAATACAGTGCGGCTAAAAAAAATGCGTTCTTTTTTTTCGGGGGGGGGGGGGGGGGGGCTATTGACAAAAGGGACTTTCCCGTTTATGTCGTCAAGGTTGGTTCTGTACAAAGGGCCACTGCACTTCTGGATTACGGCTACTGTTCCTGTTTCCAGTTTGGACCGTACTATTTGTGCTTCTTAGATAGGGGAGGGGTTCTGTGTTTATAAGGTTGCAAAATATGAACCTGTTGATTTCATAGGATGGGGAGGACAGCTGAAGGGTTATATGCGTCCAGGACTTTGGAAATTTCATGGTATTGAAGTTTATTGAACTAACACTTGCTTTCAAGATTTGTCATGGAACAGTTAGTACAGTCATTCGCAAGGGCGCCAATTTCAAATGCAGCTGCAGAAATATCTTTCAATGCCAATAATGTTTTTTTTTTTTTATGAATTTAGTGTACGTTTTTGTTAAGAAAATATTTATTTTTAATTTGAAAACAAAAATAAGTAGAACTAAACGCCGAATTTTGGAGAATTGGGAATATAAAAATAAGCCTCGATAAACCCCGATTTTCTAGCAAAAAAATTAACTCCGAAAACACGGAATCCTAATTTAAGGAGCCTAGGGGGAAAAAATATAAAAAAGAAAGTACAGTATTTTCTATAAAAAATAAATACTTAGAGCAATTGGGACACGGTGAATTTTTTGCTGGTGTAGGGGTAGGTTACGGAAGTAGCCTACCCCCCACACACAAACGGTATTGCCAGCATTGCATGCTCTTCGGTGTCCCATTTAGATTGCAACGTCGCTTCCTGTCGCATGGTTTCTGTGGCTCTCCTCGTGTTCTATTTCGCACAAACGTTTCGGGGCAAAAGCAACCACTTGCGCATTTCGGAGCTCGTGTCGCAGAAAAGTCGGCGGCGTTGTGACGGGAGAATCCCGATTGGTCGATAGGGTCATGACGTCGCAGTCACGTACCTCGCGCGGGAATTTTAAACAACCCAGAACGTCACGCGTGGAATGAAAGTGATTAAAAAACACGACACGTAATGCGAATTAAAGGTGTCCGCTAGTCTAATATGATTTCACTTTTAAGTAATTTGTTTGCCGTAAAAGAAGACCTAAAGAATTTCAGGCGGGATTCGAACCCGCGACCCTTCTGTGTTCAGCCAGACACGCTACTGGCTAGGCCACGTAAGGCACGCTTGGGAACGGGCCGGTGATTTATATTTTTATGTGTTTTCTCAAAGGTTTGGACTTATACCTGCCGTTAAAGGTTAGAGCTTTAAAATATGACTCTTTCGCTGCCCATCGTACGAAACATATTCAGGGTCGAACTTCGAAAAGCTACTTATGTGTCCCGTACAGGAGTGCGTGCATAACCGATGTGCAGATCTGTTTAAAATAAAAAAAAAAGAGTTTTTTTTTTTTTTTTGTTTTTTACCGCAAAAATAAACTGTAACATATTGCCACGCGTTCAGTCTGTCCCCCAGATGCCAAAGTCCGGACAAAGTGCCAAATTTTCAGTACTTACCAGTATCCGATCCAAAAGTTTCGCGGGATTTTCAGAAATTTCTAATTGAGAGGACGGGGTCCCGTTTTTCAGTAGCCATTCGTGGGCTTTGTCGGCCGCCATTTCTTTCATTGAAAATTCTCCAAAGTTGCTCGCACCTTTTGAACTATGTAACGGCAAGGTCAAACTTTGGCCTCTGGTTCGAAGCGTCCGGTGACTGAGCGTTTAGCGATCCGTAGTTTATTTCGCGTCGGAGAAAATGCCTGTAATCTTTCTTCCCAGACGCGCGGTGTGCTACACCGAGTCGCACCAGTACGGCTCCGCTTATATCTTTGACCTGTGCTAGGGTAGCTAATTGGTCCAGCTGGTTGTGCATGATGCAGCTTAGCAAAACGCAGACGAAAAAAAGACACAACCACAACAGGACAGCATTCTCTTGTCGTGGTTGTCTTTTCTTTGTCTGCGTTTACTGAGCTGTCTGACCTCGTCACGTTACCTTTGATCGTGTATACATAACGGCCGGTGGTGTTCTCGATTCTTGTTGCATCCGACTGTTCGAGCGCGTTGGCGCGCAGCTGTATGTTGCATGGATTGGGAGCAATCTGGCCAGTCAGAATCCCATTGACACCGGGCGATTTTTTTTTTTTTTTTCGTCCAGTCGCGCTTTGCGTAGTAACGTTTGCCGCGCGGCACTATTGCATGTGTTTGTGCGTCTAACGCGTGATGGGGAAAACTCGTGCCTGGCTCCTATGTCTCCTGATTACCTGACCGGGGTGGAGTTCCGGAGTTCGAATCCCGGAATCGCCGCCAAAGTATTTTGTCCTTCGGCGGCTTCGTAACAACAATTCTATTGGATCAGTTTCATTGATCCGCATATTTATACAATTTTCCCTTTAGAGGTGGCTTGGAGGCCAAGCACCTGTGAAGCCGCACGTACTGCGACTTTTTTCTCTTGGTCTGTCTCTGTCACGAATGTGATGGGAAATAAACGATATTATTATTATGGTTATTATTAGAGACCACGTAAGGCGATGAAAGCGAGCGTCCTTATAACGACTTACAAAGATTCTTAGTGATTTACATGGATTGGCTCTTTTGCGACTTGTGAACTGGGCACTTTAGGAGTTAGCGCTGATTGTGATTCTCTGTGAGCTACAAAATAGTTGGGCGATGCTTTGTTTCACCTTGTGTCCGTCCGCAGCGGGCGTGCGAGCCATCTCAGTGGATTCAGCTCTGGGACCGTATTTCAAGATACGCCGTCCTCCGCCCGTCACTGCGCCCCCTCTCCAAGCTCACGTGACATTCACACGACCTTGGTCGTAAGGTACAACGGAGTGTCAGTTAATCGCAGAGACTACTATCCTAATATACAAAAACGAAGAAGACTCAACGCATATGCTACTACTGTCGAGACCGGTTATAACGAAGTCGGTTATAACGAAATAGCGGATATAGCGAAGTGATCTTTGATTCCCGTTGACTTCGTTATAACCGGTCTCGAGCGTCTCACGGTGTTGTCGGCGCACCCATCGCGGCATCGCCAAACACGCGGAAAAAGCAACAACAAAAACAGCACATGCGAGTTGGTCTGCCATAGTATGGCGGCATTGTTGCGCTCTGTGTAGTGTGGCCTGGGGTCTTTAAGGCACGGCGCCAGCATACATACACGATGCTCTCATCCAGCAGATCGAAACGGGCAGGGGTGAGGATAAAAACCCCGGATATACGATATCGCCCCCCTCCCCTCCAAAGAGGCGCTCAGGCGCGCGCTGTACACCGCGGTCTCCGCTGCTCCTCCATCCGTTTTTACTGCAGCGCTGTGATTTGAGGTCGCAACAGCCGGCAGTTTCGCGGACGCGTAGAGTATGTCGGAGCTGTCTCTCAGTCACCGCAGGGGTCCTGGCTCTCCGATGGTCGATACCGCGAAGGTTATTTTCGGGGTTGGCGCCGACGCGACAGCTTCGGGTCAACGTCGGCGGTGGTTGATCGTTCGAGGTTGCGCATGTCGCCCGCCGTGCACGCGTTCCTCTTCCTTTCACCTTGGTTTTCTGCCGGGTGCAGTAAACGCCGTCTTCCGGTGTGCATGTTTCCGTCCCTGCAGCGACGCTGCGGTAGATTTCTAGTTTTTGTGCACCGTGTCCGAGTGGAGCTACCCGCGGGCAGCACGCCAGAGACGGGCCTAACTTGGCCCAAGTTTGGCAATCCTAAGGACCATAATTTGGGCCCAATAAGGTTTTGCTCCAAGGGGTTAGTTTTGGTGCCAAAATATTTTTTTCTATTGCTTTTCTCTGATTTGCTACATGGTTGCCAAAAATGCGAGTCATAAGCCCCCCCCCCCCCCCCTCTCCCTCCCTCCCTCCAAAAAGAAGCAATTTTGGCGATTTAGGTTTAGTGGCAACCGAACAACCGGGTTGTGAAGTCTTGCTGGGGCACTTGTTCGGCAATTAAAATCAAAACTAGCCAGCGTCTAAGCCAAAAAATATCAAATTAGTTCTTTTTTTTTTGGGGGGGGGGGGGGGGGAGGGGGGGGGGGGGTTTAGTGCTTTAAAGTGGCACACAAAAACACATTTTGACCCAAAGAAATTAGCACATTTTTCGACAAAACTGCCTAAACTTCGCCGTGTTTTTTTTTTTTTTTTTTTTTTTTTTTAACTCGTTGATTGAGGATTAGTTTAAAAAGCAGAGTACCCGTCGTGCATCTTTTCGATCTGTATTAGCTTCTCCAGCATTCGGTTCACACCGTCAAAATTCTCGCGGCTGTCGGCGCACGTGATCCAGCATTCGGTTCACACTATGGTGGCTAGTTCACACCGTCAGAATTCTCGCGTCTGTCGGCGCACGTGTTCAAAACTTCACACAGGCACAGATAAGATCTTGATATTTCATACCTCTTTTTTTTTTTAAGTATTTTAAAGATAAACTTGATATTGCGAGAAGTTTGTATTATCTCTTAAAACACACCTAAAATCAAAAGATGAAAGGTGCGAAACCATATAATCATGTTCCATCACGTCTAGTATTTAGTTGTTTTTTTTAACAATCTTTGTACATTTCTTTGTATTTTTTTTCTTTAACAATGGAGAGTTTTAGTAGATCGCTCCGCTGACTCCGATAATGATGATACCCTATGGTCTGCCGCCGCCTTTGCGCATGCGTCGTGCCATTATCGCGTATCATTATCGGTGGTACCGCTCTAATAGAGAGTTTTAGTAGATCGTTCCCATGACTCCGATAACGATACCCGATACTCCGTCACCGCCTCCCTTGCGCATGCATAGTATCGTTATCGGGGCTATCGGAGGTATCGGAACGATCTACTAAAACTGTCTATTATCTCCATCACCACGATACTTATTATCTTTTTTCTCCCCCATAAGATGTCCACTAAGGTTATGGCAATACTGATCAAACGCGCGGTTTATGAATATCCATATTTAAATTAAAGTAATAATAATAATAAGCATTTCCATGTTCAGAAAAATTCAAGATGGCCGCCATTTGGGGGGGGGGGGGGGCCTTCGGCTTCAACGATAACCGAATTGTGCTTCATGTGCCTACCTTTGCCCACGGAAGGTGTTGGCTCTGCGCATGTGCAAAACCCCGATTAGTGGCGAACGAAGTGTCTGCACATGTGCCGCGCTGACAGCAGCAGCAGCACCACGGCCGTGCAAGGCGATGCGGCCTGTTCGAACGCCCATTTATTGGATTGCCTTCAGGCGATGTAGTCAATATTCACGAATGGAAAGAAAAAGGGAGAAAGAAAACCGGGGGGGGGGGGGGGGGGGATCTATTTAGCGCGCTCGCAGGTGTTGGAGACATGATCGATAATCCGACAAGATTTCAGCGCAGACGCGCCTATGGGATTCCGGGGCAGCGACAAAGTTGCTTCCTTTGGCAAAAAAGAAAGAAAGAAAAAACATCTTCTGTTTTCTAATGTCACTATACAAGACTCGGGATTACAAAGAACAAGAGGTGGCGCGCAGCTAAAGACGCGGATTATCGCGATCGCTTCATCTATAATTGTGTGCTGATTTCTTCGCCCGCGCCTAGCGCGCGTGCGCTCCGTCCCTTCAGAGCATGTGCAAGCAGCTGCCGGAAGCTCGGTGGCGCCGGGAAGCGAGCGAGGCTCGAGCAGACGGTTTTGATGTCGCCGTCGTCTGCTCGCTTTCGCGGGGGCCGCTATGGAGATGCGGCAGGTTTTATTTATTATTTGTTTCGTCAATCCGCACGACCACATTTTTCTTTTTGCTTGTTGGAGGTGTGTCTGTCGGAGTCGCATCAGAAACGGGATATTTGGACGGCAGTTCACGCCCTACAAGGTCGAATTTTGGGCGGTGCTAGAACGCGTGCCAAGGAGTTTCCGCTGTTTCGCATTCATTTCCGTGACTGGGTATGCCTTTCTCTTTGGTTAGTTTCGGTTTTGATTTCTCGTTTGCAGACGACGTTGGCCTTTTCCGCCGCTGCCGTCGTCTGCACTTCATCTCTCCCGTCCGTTTTATTTAGCTTTGAGAGAACAGCGACATTTGATACGTATCTCTTTAGATTTTCTTTGTTAGCTCCTTCCCAGATACACATGTGTGTCTGTAAGCAGACACAAAATGTTTCTCCAAGCTTTCTGTGTTGGTGGTTTGGCAAGGGAGGGGCGGGAGGGGGGGGGGGGGGGGGGGGGGTCGTTGTCGTTTCTATCTAACGGCAGGAATCGGCTCAACCGTGTGTCTAAACAGCGAGTTTCTCGACGATGTGTGTATGTAGCAACTAAAGGATATGGCGAACTTTTGTGAAAACTGAGGTTCGACTGGTTTGGCGAACCTTCGAACTTAGTGGCAAAATTCGACGAAGTTCCATTTCCACCGTATTACCCGACTGTTACACAAAAATAAAAAAAAATGTTTGCTAAAAAAAAAAGAAAGAGAAAGAAAGAAAAAGAATATGGCGTTTGTTTTATATTTCAGGCGGTATAATAGTAGACCTAAACGTTTATTGATTTGGTCAGTTTAATAATGTGGAAACACGCCCGGTAAGTAGTATACCTCTCTTCCGCTTGGTGGTGTCAGCGGGTAGTCGAACTTTGCGGTTAAAAAGAGTCGAACCTCGGCAGAAGAGCGAACGCGACGGTCCCCCTCGACCCAATCAGAGCGACGGAGGTGAAACACGTGACAGCCCTTACCAAAAGGTACAGAGGCAAGCGGTGGAAAACTACCCTCCTCTCTACCCGTACCCGCTTTTGTCTGTAGCTTCGACAGCACTGCGATAGACGATAGTCACGCGTCTCTCTTGAACGCGGTGATTGGCTCACTCTGGCCGTAGCCTTCGCCGTCTGCCAAGTTACGGTGAGCTGAGGGAGAGGAGGAGGGGAGAGCGCGCGCGTGTCCCAGAACACCCCACTCTGGCTGGAGCGATTACTGGGGAAAGCGATCGGTCTTTACCCCTACTCAATCTTCAAACGCGTTCGAAAAGTAAGACAAAGGGAGCTAAGCTTTACATCTACCCCCTAATCGCTCCAGTCAGCGTCCCCGCGCATTCTGCTCTCCCCCTCTCCCTCAATTTCTGGGGGGGGGGGGGGGGGGGGGGGTTGTAACGTTGTTCTTACTTGTGTCTACGCCCTCCTGTGTGTAGCAGATTGAGTTTGGTTTCCGTCCTGAACGGCGTCGGTTTGTTTACGCGCGCTACCGAAATATCCCGTCGGCAGAGAATTCCTCCTTCGAGCATCTTTGTTTGGCTCGGCTTCTTTTTGTGCTTGCTCCCCGCGAGGCCGACCGCTTTTAGAAGCTTTCCCGTTTCGGTTCGAAGGTCCTGTCGCCGCACGTCTCTCGTCTGCCTCCGCGGCTGTACGAAACTACGGCTCGGATGATGGTGCACCGTTCGTGGCGTGCGCGCGTCGGATGCGAGACGATATCGCGAGCTTCGGTCGAACTTGCGGTAGGAACTGGTTCGCCGAACCTTCGACCGTTGGGAAAAATCCGACGAAGTTCCATTTATTTTTGTCTACACGAACGTTTTGATTTGATTTTTGCAAAATAATTTAATCGGTAGTTTTTGTGTTTTGTAAAATGACTACCAGTAGGGTATAGCAGACACATATAGGGTGTCCACAGTGGATTCGTGCGCTGTAAAATGAGCCGGAAAAATCGGCGCCTGCGCATGGAAAGCTGGAACTTTTAAAGAGTATGCATTTAGGTGGTGCATTTTACCATGTTAGATTTCAAAACGTAGCTCTCTTTCTACGAAAAATTAGACCAGCAATCTTGCCCGGGTGAACGACGAACGTGTTTGCGGACGGTGGATTAGGGATTACAAGTTGTGGCGCCATCTCTCGATGGGCGCAGCAAACGGACGGCAGAGTCCGCCGTTTTCTCGCAGCGCCTATTGAGAGATGGTGCCACGCATTACAGCCATCGCTAACTCTCTCGTCTGCGAACAGGTCCCCCTTGACGTTAAAAAAATAATCCTTTTTTTTTTTTTTTTTTAGGAAGAGAATTACGTTTTGAATTTTTGGAATGCAAAAATTGATCATCTCAATGCACATCTAGTACAAATATAAACTTTCTGTTTGCAGGCGCCGATTTTTTTTTTTTTTTTTTTCACATTTCTCTATTGTGGATACCCTATACACACTTTTATTCAGTTTATAAATGTGAAAAATTAGAATCCAATTCATATGGCATCCATTCTCCACCAAACGGCGTCAAATCGTTCTCAATATCCGCGCACACACACGCACACACACAAAAAAGTTGATTTTTTAGACGAGTTTGAAAACCCCGGTCAACGGGTTTGCGATATCCCTAAAGTCGCGTTTACACTGCTAGGTGGCGCAAGCTACCGCCCGTTAGAAAGGCTCTAGCCATTAACATCCATCCACATCCTACAAAAGACAGTGTCTGCACACTGTCTGAGGCGTGTTTGTTCCCCGTATGGAGACGGTATCCTGTCACATTGGTCGTACAAAAACTGTCTTTAAACACGTCGCATGTTCCAAGCGTACACATGTATATGAAAGGATGCATGGTTCATACGTGCCGTGTCTGCGGAGAAACTGAAGTGCGAATGCGTCTGAATAATACACGCACACTGGCCCTGAGGGAAGTTGGATTAAAATGACTGGCTCTGCTGTCTTCCAATCGTTTATTCTGAATGTGTTTTTTATTTTTTTATTCTCTCTTTAATATTTTTATTTTCGGGGATTTTCCGCGAACGGAGAGTGAAGCCGATCGATAAGTTTGAGCGGGAGCAACGTTTTCCCGCCGAAAAACACAAAACCGGGTCAGACGAGAAAACGATCGAAGGAACATCGGTTCTGTGTCATTTACCTCTAACGGCTCTTGGGAGAAGATTTGGCGTAGTGAAAAAGTACTTCTTCTTTTTCTTCTTTATGTGTGCGTGTGTGTTTGGGGGAAAGGGGGGGGGGGTGTAAAAAGGAGGGTTGGCAGGCAGTTTGTTGCCAAACCTCGGACACCGTTGTCAGTCGTGTAGCGCCAGACTGTTTCTATATCGGTGCTGGATAAACTCGTGCAGTCGCTAGATAAGCTGCGTGATTCCGATCTCGTAAGGTGCGTTAGCAGACGTTTCGGGAAACACTTTGCCTGCGGCGGTCGAAGTGCATACGGTAGATATTCTTTGTCTGCGATGGCAGCTCTCTCCAGCGAAATCGGCGCCGCTTAGTGGCGACGCCGAGAAGCTCTGAAAGGAGGCTCTTTCTCCACCACTATCGTCCGCTTTCGCTGCTTGGTTCTCGTAGACAACATAGCTTCGCGTGCTTGTTTAATAACAATATAATGATTGCGGTTCAGCGGTACGATAGGGGATGAACAAGGACGTGGCAACATCTTAATGGCTTCCAGTTGTTTTTTCACCTGAGGGGCGAAAAACATTGCCATCATGCAAAACGTGTTCCCGCACAAAACTGGAGTACATTTATTCGGTGCTTGGCCGTAAAGTACTCAAGACCAAATTTAACCTGTACCAATAAGTTTCGTAGATTTGGAACTTACGAAGAAACTGTTGATAAATTTCTTTCTTGTGTAAACAGTGTAGGCGTGAAATTGTCCTAATGGCATTGCCCTTTAACAAAAAGAGGAACACGAATTTCATTCGGACATAAAATAATACCTGAGTGCTCTTTCTGCAGAAACCTGAGCTTTGTTTGGAAGAAACCGGATTTCACTGTCAAGGTATTTTTATATGCGTTTGACGGTTATGGTAGTCTGTGCCAATTATCGCCGAATGTAATTGTCCTGGATCCAATCAATTGAACCAGTACGCTTTTTTTTTTTTTTTTTTGGCGTCCTGCCCGCAAAGTGTGTTGACAAGCGCTTCTGTCGGTCGGGAGAGACTCATAGCGCCGATAGTGCTATCAAAAAGCCGTCCTTGAGTGGCGAGAAAAAAAGAAGAAAAAAAGTTTATATAGAAGCGTAAAAAAAAAAAAAAAAAAAAAAAAAAAGATGGCCGCCTCCGAATGAAAAGCGACGGGCCTTTTAGTGCGAGGCTACGATGAATAACGCCCTGAAAATGGGCTAAAGGGTTCTGATGTTCCGCCTGTCTGTGCCGTCTGCTACTTTCGCGGCCTCCCGCGTCGTCGTCTGGATTTGAAAGCTGCTGATGATCGTCGCCGCAATCGCGTATGAGCGCTTGAATGTTAATTGCTTACAGTCACATTTGGGTACATATGTACATTTGCGTGAACTAACTTGGAGGACAAAGGGGGAGATTTCACCAAATAATAGAGAGATAGATATTCCGCTTTGCATTTGTTTGTGCGTGCGAAACGAGGGCGTGGATAACTTCAGCGCGTCGCCGCACGGGGAAGATCGTCTGCTCCGGCCCTCGGAGCAGAAGACCTCTCCCACCGCGATTCTTCAAGACCTTTTCGCTGGTTCTACTTTACAGCTGCTTAGCTGCACTCACACTGACGGCTGCCTCACGCTATCCTTTGTTTCCCAACGACTCTTAATGGGCAGAGACGCGAAGTAAACAGCAACCTCCCTCGTCTCTCTTCCTTTCGCTTCCGAGCTTGCCGTCGTCACGATCTTTCATCCTGCAAACCCCGCGGTGGCCATGACAGTCGATGTCAGCTCTACGTGACGTCTGCCGCCTCCGTTGGCGTGACTTGGCTGGCTAAACCGCCGTGGTGCCCTCGTGTCCTTTTCATTCCTTCCTTCCTCTCTTTGCTTGTAACGTTACTTTCTTTTTATCATTTTTGTGTTTGACACCGTTTTCTTTTTTGTTTTTCGATCGGTGCGATTGTAGAAAGCTCCGGTCTGCTTGCTTCCCCGTACAACTCGATTCACTCGTCCGTTGCGTCATCGCGCTCCGTTTAGTTTTATTTCTCCCGATTTTTCCTCTCATTATTATTTTTGGCGGCGTTTCGTCTCGTCTGGTGGGGACAGCGTAGCGTCGGCGCGCGCGTCGGCCCCGGTGCACTTTACGTCGCCGTCGTCGTCTGACCGCGCCCCATCGCGAGCAGAGAAAAGGGCGAGGCAGCGGGAGTGCTCGTTGCTCTGATCCCGAGCGGGCTTTTGGGCAACCTCCCTTTCCCTCTGTCCTGTCTGTGTAACGGGGCTAAATTAAATATTTCCGGGGAAGGGGGGATGCGAACGGAGGAGGAGGAGGGTGTGGCGGACGAGGAAGGGAGCGTTCCTTTGCTGGGGTTCTTGGGGCTGTGGCCGAGGTCTCGATGCTTGATGTTTCGCTTGATGTCGAGGGAGCTGGTCCTCTGCCTTGGTCTTCTTTTGTTGCTGATGTTCTTTCTGCCTTCCTTATTGCCCCTAGTTGCTGTCTGGATTAGATCTGTGTTCGCGTGGAAGGCGGTGTTTGTGGTGGGTGATGCGGCAAATCTGTTTGCTTTTAGCTTGGTTCGTTGCAGTGTTAATGACTGGAGTATCTTACCATCGGACACTTCTTCTTGAGTATACTGCGGTAGTTTTACTAATCCTTTCACTGTAAAGGCCGGTTGACACATACATCGCAGTGCTAAATCAACATAAGAAACAGTGCTCATGCAGCGCTGACTTGAACGTAACTTAGCACCGATGCAGTGCTGCAGCCTGCATCACTAATATAGTGTGAGGTAGGCACTGCATCAGCCAGGTCAGCACTGTTTACAGTGCTGACTATATAATAAAATTATGGGGATGAATGAACTCTACTTGATAGAATGAAACAGTTCACAAAGCCGCCAAAAGACTAAATCTTTGGCGGACCTGAGATTTCAACTCTGGGGCTCTTGATATCCCTTGTGGTCAGCTCTCCGTGGCAGTAGAGTCAAGACTATGAAGTTGAAGCGCTCTGTTTCACTGTGCAGCTGAATCTAGTTCGACCAAAATAACCTAACCCAGCATATTGAAGCTTGCCGACATTGGACAGATCTTACCCGACAGAAATATAGCAGTATGTGTCAGTTCGCTTGCACATACTGCTATGTGGCGGGCCCTAAATGACAAAGAATTATCAATGTATGTTGCTCATTACTATGACCTTTATTATTATTATTTAAATCTCTGAGTACATGAAACAAAAGCTTGATGCGGAACCCAGGGACCTTGAGTGCAATCCCTACCCCTGCTGCACATTAAAGACCCCAGGCTAGCAGTGGAACTGCTCTGGTTAAATTTCTCATATATAGCCGAGACACTAGATGCCCACTGGGACTGACTAACTGTCTGCTGTCTAAACCAATGCACAACACAATTTATTTAAAGTTTGTACATAGAAGTGGATGCCGAAATCATGATGGATGAGCTCCTGCGGCAGCAGCTATCACTCCACCGGTTATCAAGTTTCGATGCATTAACGCTTCTGCTTCGACGCTTAACGCTTCAAGCTTCTGCAATAAAATAGAAGTATTTGGTCATCAAACAAAGTCTAAGGTGTGTCTAGGGGCCGAGCAATGTTGCATGTACTGAATTTCATTACTGAAGTAAATTGCATGCTGCTAGAATGGGGAGTAAGATCGGTGTATTCTACCCAGTAGTAACCCGGTTGCTTGACAGATCTTTCAGTGAAAACTAGTTTGCAGAGTATGGCTGAGTTCTTTTTGACAAGGGTTGAGAGCTAAAGAGAATAGGCGTGCCGAGTTCCAAGAGCTCATTACACGGAGACGAGCACTGCGTCTTTAACGCATATTAGCGGTACGCGGTACAAGCCGAATGATCGCGGGTCTGTAATTGCGGCCCATTGCACAAAAGGTTCTCGGAAAGGTTGCGACGGATGGGTAGTTCAGCCACTGCACGCGAAGAAGTAAGTTCTGGGAAACAAATGTTCCGAGTTGCTTCACTGGCATGGTGAACAGGATGCAGTAACATTGTGGCACATGCTTCTCAGCAGTTCTTCGAGCTCAGAGCATTGACACGCACAGCGAGGATGCCCTTATCCACTATCTTCTCAATTTTGTCTCCCTCAGCTACAAATTCACTGTAGACAGATCTCTTAATTTCAATACTGTCTAAGCTCCAGCATCCATCAGCTACTAAAAGTGGTTCAAGTTAATCAGTCTATTGAATTCTCTTTATTACTTTGAGCTAACGTAACCTCGAGGTTTCATAAGCTGTCACCGATCCTCCCCTCTTTTTATCTTATTTTCGGGTACCTTATCTCATACATACCGCGTTCTCCTTTATATTTTATCATTGTCGGGCGTCCTCCCCTGGTAACGGTGACTTGCGCAACAATCAGCTGGGTTATTGCAAAAAGCCACTCTGCTCAACGTTCCTGCTCGTGCACCTTTCGCCCCCCCCCATCTTGAGTCCCGGGCAAATAACTTTTATTGGACGACGCCCCATGCTGTGGCAGGTTAATGCCTTCGGCGTGACAGGCGCCTCCGACCTTGCACAGCAGGGTGACGGGTTATTTTTAAATAGCAGAGGCTTGCCCATCACTTTTTGCTCTTCTTCAAAACCGGTGCGGTTTTCACAACGGTCTCTTCCTTTTTTGTTTCCTGCATTATTTGTAGAAACCAGAATTATCTTCTTGTTTTTGGTAGGAAGCCATTTTTGCCCACGTTAAAAAGGCAACGGGGACGAGACGACGAAATAATGTGTTGCACTCTTATCAGCGTCGTGACAGGCTAATTTTTTTGGGAGATGTTCAAAAAGGGGGCGGGGCAGCGGCTACACTGTTTCCTTCCATTTTGGGCACTCGTGATGTGCCTACAGGTTGATAGGGCTCCCCATCGTAACCGTGGTGTCAGCGCCGCATTGAGGAAATACTTGCTAGGGTGTCGTCGGCACGTTTCTGTCGTGTATACAAATCTTAAGAGACTGTCTGTTGGCTGCAGTGCCTTTTTCTTTTTCCCGTTTTGCTACTTCTGTGACTTTTATTTTTGCAGTTTGGTGCAAATTGCCTACCTTAAATAAATGTTTGTAATATGTTTTTTTGTTAATTAGTATGCAATGGTTTAAGAACTCTTGGCAACGCAGTTCTCCTAAGGTGCCCTACAAGTTGCTTGTCTTAAGACAAACAGCTTGCAGGGTGCCTCAAGACAAACAACTTGCAGGGTGCCTCAAGACACACGACTTGCAGGGTACCTCAAGACAGTCAACTTACACGGTGTGAGTTGATTGTCTTGAGGTACCCTGCGAGTAGTGTGTCTTGAGGGCACCCTGCAAGTTGTATGTCTTGAGGCACTCTGCCAGTTGTTTGTCTTGAGGCACTCTGCCGGTTGTTTGTCTTGAGGTGTGTATTGAGGTACCCTGCAAGTTGTTTATCTTGAGGCACCCTGCAAGTTGTTTCATCTTGAGACGTCCTGCAGGATGTTTATCTTGAGGCATTCTGCGAGTTGTTTGTCTTGAGGCACCCTGCAAGTTGTCTGTCCGTCTGTGTGTGCAGGCGGCGTAGGAGGAGGGCGGCAGCAGCAGCAGCGGCGGAGGCAGCGGAACTGCAGTCATCATGACCACGGACATCTCCGTGGGGATCCGCTGGGACCCCAGCACTGCCAACCAGCAGGAGATGGAGGACTATGACTATGATGGCGGAAACAGCTCCTCCCGACTCTTCGAACGATCACGAATCAAGGCCCTTGCAGGTGACTTTGCACACAACGTTTCTCCTTCCAGTGTTTTGAGCCTTGCCGCTTCGCATTGATGCCGCAGTAACAATTATTAAATTCGGGTTGATTTTTAATTTTTTTATTTCTTACATAACGAGGAATACTAATGAAAAAAGAACTCTGGGATTATTTCTTCACCCTTTTTACTGAAAGGAGTTTGTGGCAGTTTCTCTTAATCTGAAGCTGTATGAGTGACCTCTCTATCGACTCAACAAAGCAGAGAAACTCCACACTACACTAGGAAAGACTCTATAGCTGGTAAATGACACCCTCGGACTTGTTTTAGCAACATTTGGTGTTGTGGGCCTCTTGTCACTAGTGACAACAGTTATCTCGAGTGTCTTGCCGCTAGTTACAAGTCATTGCGACGTTATCCAGCTTTTGAAGACAGGTGTAGTAGCTCCGAGACAATGCGTCCGTCAGGGCGTCATCACGGATGTCTTGTCACTGGGCTAGCTATAAAGTGAAGTGTGAATTCTTGAGCGCTTAGTGAAGCACAGAACACGGATGCCTCTTCCGCACAGTCGAGCCTCCAGCAGGGGCCTGATAAAGTCCTCTCACCGGCACCGGGTGGCAGGGCCCATCAAGGACGCGTCCTTATCAGTAGGCAGAGGAAAGAGATTCCTTCTTCCTGCGAGCAAATAGAAGCTCCTGCCTTCTCCCTCACGCACTCCTCCTGAAGCTTGCATTTCTTGCCTCTCCGCGTCTTCAGCTCTCTTTTCGTGGCACAGACTTGGAGTCGATCAGAAACTCTGTCGTTTATGTTCTGAACCTCTTCAAACATTGGTTCTGAGTGGTCGTAGTGTGCGATTTAGTTTGTGGGGTGGGTAGTGTTGTTCTTTTGGTTTTGAAGAGTAGTGCAGTGAGCTTTTTTGGGGGAAGTGTGTTTCTCTAGTTTCTGATGGCTTTATCGCCTTCCCTGGAGGATGTTCCTTTCTCTCTATGTGAAGACGTCTCCTTCGAGACCAAGATTCGGAAGGGCAAAGGTATTGGATCGTTTCCGTTTGTTTCCAGGGCCATACCTTTTTTTTTTTTGCATTCTTGAGAAGTAGTGAAGTTTCCTACACGTGCAGGTTCACTCATGTCACTCATCGTTTTACAGTAATTGCAACAAGCTTGATACTAAGGCAGAGGTTGCTAACCTCTCGTTTCATTCTCTTTACGTCCTAGTTTTTTCATTCATATTGATGTAGCTTACATCGAACTCGAAAATGTGAAAGGAAGTGAGTGCAAATTTGTCTGGTATTGTAGAGTTGCAGCACTAAACTTAGACATGTACATGTTACCCCCCCCCCCCCCCCAAAAGTAACTAAATACGTTACTCGTTACCGATTCTCAAAAGGAACGCATTACTTTACATCAAATGTAATGAGTAACTTCTCGTTACTTTGACGACCAAACACACAACCGCTTTTGTTTCATGGCTTATTGTTTTCTTTTCAGTAGTCGTTGCACTTAAGCAGTAGCTGCCCCTCGAAGTTTTCAGCAGTTACGTTCTCTGCTTCCTTGAGAGTACATCTCCGGCAACGCTGAAAGGTCGTTCTACTGATGCGTTTAAAGGAACGGCAGTGTTGTGCTTCAGGAAGAGCTGGTGAACCTGGGATTCCCCTCTTCCTTCTGTTCCTTCTGCTTCTAAAGTTGAAATTGACTGTGGGCTCTGTGCCTTCTCGCGTTAGCAACCTCTCGGTTTACATTCCACCGGTATACGATTCTAAAAGGTTCAACCAACAAACCTTATTGTGTTCGCTGGGTAAAGGGCATTCCCAGCTGTAAAGGTTGACCGACGTGTTTAGTGATGTATGTGGATATACTGTCCTTCTGTTCAGTTGTTTTTCGAGTTACCCATCTGCTTTTGTCGCGGTAGATGCATACTCAGATTGGAATTAAAGCGAGGCTGTTTAAACGGTACTGCACGTGTTACTCCTCAAAGGTAACAAAATATTGTTACTTGGCCTTAAAAGTGCCATTCGTTTTTTTAGAAAGAGTAACTGATAGGTTACTTGTCGGTGAAAAAAGGAACTGTCGTAATATCCTGGGAGATGCCCCACTCCCAAAAGATAACTCACCCTTATTTTAAACTTAATCTGCTTTTTTTTTTTGAACACTGGAAGATTGTTCATTTTTAGTAATCGTGGTGTTTGGATCAACGATGGCCTATGCGTAAATGCGGATAGTTAGCTACGGTGGGATATAAGCGAACATTGCGGTCTGGGAAGTACAGTCATCTTTGCTTCATTGCCTTCTCGCCGCAATATCAAGTTTTTCAGGGACACATGGCCTAAAAATATAATTATTTAAATTTTTCTTGATTGCACACCAAAAGTTAAAACACTCCTAATGTTCACCCAATTTGCCCTTGATTTTAGATGGGATATCTCTCAGAATATTACGGTAGGTAGAAGTAACTCGGTGCATACATGTCTGACTAAAATTTGATATGTATTAACCTGTTTGTCACAAGGTGGAGGAATATAGAAGGCCATAGAGAGCAGTAA
This sequence comes from Ixodes scapularis, assembly GCF_016920785.2. NCBI lineage: Eukaryota > Metazoa > Arthropoda > Arachnida > Ixodida > Ixodidae > Ixodes > Ixodes scapularis. Next base: position 59,026,640 of record NW_024609836.1, on the reverse strand, counting down.
AACCTGTATCTTGAAGACTGCTAGAAGAAAAGAATATTTGCTTTGTATTAATCGATGCTCACAGTGACACTCCACCTGGAAGTGAAGGCCATGTCCCAAAGATATCAGGGCATTCTAACGATGGAAGAGATGAAAAGACATTTAAGTGAATGGTTTCTTACTGGTTCTGTTTTGAGAAATGACATGGTTGTCATTTATGTCCTTTGGTGTTTTTAGTAGAAAACCTTTTAATCCAAGTGTTACTAGATTCCCAGAACGTGACACTTGGGACTTTATGCTAGAGGTCTGCGCAGGTGTCGGTCAGCTTGTAGACTACAGGCCCGAGTGTCAGGGGCACTATTGTGCAGGATCTAACTTTGGTTTAGGCTTGTCAGTTACATCTTCAGCACAAGCTGCTGACTATTTTTCTCAAGACAAAAATACTTTGAAGGTTTGTTTAGGGAAGTGGAAGCACAAACAAAATGTGGGCATTGGCATACATTGACCGCCCACAGATGAAAAAGAAGAAAGGGAGAAGGAAGGAGCTCGGGACACGAGAGATCAACGGGCTCTCAAGCCGCGCGCTCGACCGTTCCGGCAAGCAGTGAACATCACCGACCCGTTTATCCTTGTAAATAATGTACATAAATATGTAGTGCCAAGACTTTGGTTCCTACATATTTGGTGACCCGGACGTGATTTGATTTATCCAAAAGTATTAACTGTCCCATGGAGCAAACCGGCGTTATCAGGTTTTGAAGCCGCGTGCTAAATGGTGCCTAAATTCCCCTGTCTCAATGGAGTGAAGCCCGTATTCTGTGGAAGTGATTTGATGGATAGGCTTCCATTGGCTGGCGCGCGACATAGTTTCAAGGAACGAGGCTTTCACTGGCTGGCGCGCATCATAGTTTCAAGGAACGCCACCCCATGGCGCTATGGGCCCCGCGCCGGCAGCGCGCCAGTAAAAGGAATACGGTGGCTTGCACTCAGTTGCTTTTACTCCTCTTGACGCCAATGAGCATGGTGGCGCCTCAAGCATCTACATCGGCGGTGACTGCAACCTCGGCAGTAGCAAAACCTGCCCGTCCACGCCATTACACCGCAGACGAACTAAGGGAGCGGAATAACGCAGCACAACGAGCGAGGAGGCAGGCAGCGAGATCCACCATCATTGTCAAGTCTCCGAATACACGGCGGGTTAACGAGCAGTGGCGCAATGCGCTAGGAGAAAGCCCTTAGAAAGTGTGAGGCGCAAGCAAATTGCGATTCAAAGTGTCTCGGGCGGCAAGAAGCCGAGACCCTTTGACAACGCGAGGCGGAAGCAATACGTTGCAGGCGGCATGCTTTCGCATTCACAACTCAAGAAGTGCTTAGGTGTCCTTGGCCTTTTTTTTTTCAATGCCTTTGTACTCCTGGGGCAGGTGTACAGATTTGTAATCACCGGGCAACACAATATCCTGTCTTGAATTCAGAAACAGACGTAACTGCTTGGAGGCTGTGATATGTTGTCATTTGAAATGCTCCATGATAACATATGCCCAAATTCGTTTCGAGCTTCAATGAGCAAAGTTGATGCCTGCTGTTCTTTTGATATATAAATACTAGATATACAAATAGATAATAAAAATCTAGAAACATACTACTGTAATCTTCAAGTATACCATTGGCAAGCCAGTCTGAACTAGGCTTCATATAATATTACGCAAAAATGAAGCTTGCCTCACTGTTACATGATGATGGGCTTGGCTTTAACCGTACCCAGTTGACAATCATGACTGGCAGGGCTGAGCTTGGCCTTGGAATACTGTTGAGACTGGTTATAACGAAGTCAACGGTAATCGGAAATCACTTCGCTATATACTCCATTTCGTTATAAACGACTAGGATTAACGAAGTGCAAAAGGGAATGGAAAATAGGAATTGTTTCGCTGTAGCCGCTATTTCGTTATAACCGACTTCGTTATAAGCGGTCTCGACAGTATTTACTTGTGCTTACCTCTAGAATGTATACACCAAATGCAGTGACAATTTTTGGTTTTATCCTTAGAACTAGTGCCTGGGGCTGGAGTTCTGGCGGTTCATCCTTGCAGTTATTAATTGAAAATTGGCTGTTGATGTTTGACCCAGAGTGCCTAATCCTTGAAGCCATGGCCCTTGAAGTCATAGACCTTGTGGTCATGACTCTCAGTATCATAGTTCTTGATCTGATTGTCTTCGAAGGTGGATCCTTTAGGTTGGGCTTAAAAGAGCACTGACACCCCAAAGGTCGAATTTTTTTTGTCTAAAACGATGCAAATTGTAATCATAGACACGTAAAAAAAAAACTGCATCGCAAAAAAAAAAAAAAAGTTCCCACGCACGCTTGCGCCTTTTTATTGTTGGCGTTTTTCTCTTCCACTTCTCACCTCCTCGCTTGTTTTGATTCGTGACGCCAAAAATTATGACATTTAGAGGCTTTTAGGCGACATTTCTTTAACATTTAATGATGTAAATCGTAAAACATGTTTTTTAACGCAATTGCGAACGCACTACGGCCCTTCTTCTTGAAATACCGAAAATCAGGTGTGACATCGCCTCCTGGATTTGTATCCTTCCTCAGAAAACATGCGGCGTTCGATGCACAAAATAAAACCGGTTTTTCCCGGTCCACCGGCGCCCATCTCACCCGCTCCTCATCTCTTCGCTTCGGGTCGCTGTGGCAACGTTTGGAGCGGATTGAGCGGAGGCGCAAAAGAAAGTCGACTCGCAGGTCTCCACAATATTTGACGTCACCTCACTGGCGCAGAGTGCGCGGAAACGTCAAATTCGGCATTTGGAAATTGTTGTTTTACTTCACAGATACTGAGTTCCCAAGTTTCGAATTTTGAAAGTAATGTCCCGGCATCGTTTTCAATCGTTTTGGATAATAAAAAAAAAATGATTTTGATGTGTCAATGCCCCTTTAAATGCTGATTGCAGGAAGATGTACCTATGTTTCCTGGAGGTCTATTGATGAAGATTTGTCGTAGAGACCTCGAACGCAGAAGTTGGCAATCCGGTCCAGGATCCCCATGTTTTGCGGAGTCTACGCCAGAAAGTCTGAACATGAGAGTTTGTTTTGTGCAACTTCCACCCGAACGTTCCTTGATAAAACTTTGGCTTTGGGGATGTGGGTCTGGTAGTTTGCCTTTGGTAAGATTGTGTCTGCCAGCCTCTCGCTGGATACCTGCGTACCCCTGGATTTCTCCGGGCGTCTAGTCATCCGTTGCATGCGTTGTTTTGCGTGTGCAGAGGAACGAGAGATGGTCCAGAAGAAGACCTTCTGCAAGTGGGTCAACTCTCACCTGGTGCGAGCCAACTGCCGCATCACGGACCTCACCATGGACATGCGAGACGGCAAGATGCTCATCAAGCTCCTGGAGATCCTGTCCGGAGAGAAACTGGTGAGCGGTTGCGGCCCTAAAGTCACGAAGAGCTTAAGAAACAAAGGGTGTGGCTTTTGTGTCCACGCTTCTAGCCTCTTGATTTGTCTTTGAGCGTTCTTATTTGCTAATGCCCCAATTTCATCAGTTGCAGCCGTTGTTTCCATCCCTATGTCGCTGTGATGTGGCCCGTAGCCCCCGACATTCGTAACTTTCGCAAGCGACCGGCTTAAATCTGCGTTAGGTCGTGCAACTGTATTCTTGTTGGAGGTGCAAAGCTTACGAGCTCGCCTAGGAGCGTCTGCTCGGTTTGAAAGATGAGAGATGGGACGTGCGACGGTGCACGTGTGCGGAGCGCCTCTGCATCCACGTTTGTGTGTGCCCCTCCCTCCCTTTAGCAAAAGCCGACCAAGGGCAAGATGAAGATCCACTGCCTGGAGAATGTGGACAAGGCCCTGACGTTCCTCAAGGAGCAGAGGGTCCATCTGGAGAACCTGGGCTCGCACGACATCGTGGACGGGAACTCCCGCCTCACTCTGGGACTCATCTGGACCATCATCCTGCGCTTCCAGGTACGGCCCATGAAAGAGCACGAATCGAGGGGGCGTCCAATGCTGCCCCTGGCGCACCCTTTCGATTCATCTGTTTATTTAATATGTTTGTTTCACGAGATCTGTCACTCTAACCCAGCACTTGGCCAAGCACTATTTTTAGAACCATCTTTTGTATCATTCCGCACCATTCGTCAGCTAAAAGTCCCCTTACTTTTAATGCCGCCTCCTTGCCCCAAACCTCTACTAGTTGGAATCGCCTTCCCGCAGTTGTAGTTGCAAATGCTAATACAGCTGATTTTAGAATTGAAATTGTTGATTGATTAAACAATGTTTCATACTAAATTTTATCTTTGTCTTTTCTCTATTTTTACTTTTATATGTGTTTACAGTGTCCCACTCCCCTCTGTAACGCCTTCGGGCAGCGAGAAAAAATAAACTAAATGGAATGAAATACCTCAAAGTGCTCTGATAGGACATTGTTTAAAAAAAAACTATTAATATTATTGAAAAAAAAAAAGCAGGTAAGGAAGGATTTTATGCACATAACATCATATATATAAGAAAAGCAATCAAACATTTAAAGAAAATGACAACATTTGCTTATGTACAACAAGTCACCGCTGTAACACTCATAAAAATACATCATTTCCACATGCAGAATTCATAACAAAAATGGTTACTTTAAGAAACGTAAAAACACAACCGCACACGTGCTTCGATTCGGAGCCAACTTAAATTTTGTTGTATCTGCGATTTCTACTATATTCGAGGGCAACGCGTTCCAGTCTGAAATGGCAATCTGCCTGCCGGGCACGCCTAGCACCTATGCAGGACACACCTTCTCTTTTTATGCGCATATGGGCAAAGATGGCGCTAGCTTTCATCTATTTCACGATAACTTGGCAAACTGTGGAGCTGTGGCCACTGTGACCCAATAAGAGCCTTGGAGCGAGGCACGTGACACTATGTCACGGGGCGTGTGTGTCACTGCACCAAATGCGAGGCCCAGAGAAACCGGCTGTCGTCTGCAAGCCAAGAGTCGTTTGCTGCAAAACCAACCAACTTCGGACGAACGTCCACCTCCGCAACATTTTTGTCCGCTAGAATTGCGATGTCTTTGGGAACAGTTTATGAGACAACCATACGCTCAAATTTGCCCTCGAATCTGTGAAGGGTGCTATTGCCCAGGCCCTGTGCAATGTTTTGAGCGGAGACAGTCAATTACACGGCTGCGTCGCCAACGGCCACGGCGCTACAAAGAGAAAAAAAACCGGGAGTGGATGCGGATGTGTTGTCGTTTTTTTAGTTTAAATATAATTAAAACTCGTAAATTTGTGATTATTTATTTTTTATTTTGCATATCTTCTCGATAGAGATGGAACCGCATGAGTTCAATTTACTTTTTGCCACAAACGGTGCTGTTGTTGTGGCAGTAACGAGGCCCCCGTGGCCTCGACCACGGCGGCCTCGATCGTGGAGTGTTGTCACATGCCTTGCTCCCGCGTTGTTATTGGGTCGTGGGGGGCTGCAGCCTCCACAGTTCGCCAAGTTATTGGGAATTTGAGTATAGTTGTCGTAACAGACGGGCAGGGAGGACGGCTCGTATATAAACGGGGCAATTAATTTTATCGTGCCATCTGTTTATTTGACCGCTCCAATTATTCACAGCAAAGGGGTGGACGAATAATCTTAAAATTGTAGTGTGCATGATTGCCTAGAAGCTAGGTGAAGAGGCAAGTGTGTGCCTCGGCGACCTAAAACTTTCTAGATTTGTGGGATGCAAGACTAGTGACACCTTTGTGGATGGAACGTCAGGTTTTTACAGTGAATTGCAGTTTGCTTCGTCAAGAAAGCGGTCTATTTCTTTCTTAAATCGAGGCAGCAATTTTGGTAACATTATTACTCGAGCCAAGATGATTCGTGAAACCAAATCGGCGATATGAAACAGAACCAAGCAGCAAGTATCCGGCGCTTTTAAGTTTATGTAATAACATTTTCTTTTCAATAATCCGCAGTCTACACCTTGTGGATAATGCTTGTTGCACCGGTAAAGAATGACAATGACATAAATACTCTAAATTTTGATTTTCTTTTTCCTCCCCGTGCGCACAGATCCAGGACATCACGATTGAGCAGGTGGACAATCAGGAGACCAAGTCTGCCAAGGATGCCCTGCTCCTCTGGTGCCAGATGAAAACCGCTGGCTACCCTAATGTAAATGTGCGCAACTTCACCACCAGTTGGAGGGACGGTCTCGCCTTCAATGCCCTCATCCACAAGCACAGGTGCGTGCCTTGGGGTTACACACCACCCCGATCCCGAAGGAGAGTACATTCCGTTCTCTGTTTACCCCCAAGCCGACACTGACTCTGCTCCCTGCTCGGGGGCAGAAGAAGCGTGAGCATGTGGCTGGCAATAGACGCATGAATGGTCCAACGAGCACGTAGCTTCCAGCGCACTGTCAGCTTAGGGGAGAATGGTGTATAGTAGGAGCCGTCTGACCGAGACCGGAATAAGTGGTGCTCCTCATGGTGTCGCGCCGTCTCCCTTCGCAGGCCTGACCTGATCCAGTACGAGAAACTGTCCAAGTCGAATGCGATCTACAACCTCAACAATGCCTTCAACACTGCCGAGCAGAAACTGGGGCTCACCCGGCTTCTGGACCCTGAAGGTGGGCGATTTGTTATGTGCCCTTGTTTCAGGGACCTTACAGGTGCCCCAAGAAAGAGCAGTCGATAAAAAAAATTCCCGACTCCTTGCCTCATCTCGCAAACGAGCCATGGCAACAGCCGAGGCACTTTGTCACGTAGACTACACATGACCACACCGCACACTAATCATGATGTCGCGTGACATCACGTGTCATGTCACGGTGTCCCATAACCAAGTCACGTGATGTCGCAGTGTCACGTGACATTGTAACGTTGGCCACAACGGCCTTATGGGAAACACCCTCGGGGATCTGCTGCGAAACTTGCCAATATCGGTTGTTGCCGTAAACGTGCGGACAGACGAACACACTCGTGCGAAGAAACATTAACATTGCAACCCGCATCTTGCACCTCGCAACCGAGCATGTCCCTGCCGTCATCTGCCAGCGGCGCCCTCATTCTGAAACGTGTCCCACCATGTTTTGCAGACGTGTTCGTGGACAACCCCGACGAGAAGTCCATCATCACCTACGTCGTCACTTACTACCACTACTTCTCCAAGATGAAGGCGGAGACGGTGCAGGGCAAGAGGATAGGAAAGGTGGGCTTTTCCGTCTGTCCTTTACGCATTCTTGCGGTGGATGTGTGTTTTGCTCTTTTGATGTCTGGTGATGTCGGCTTTTTGCAGTCGTGGGAAAGCTCGGTTAGCACGAGGCTAGCATCTCCAGGATGTAAATGTTTGCCGGTGGTGCTAGCGAGAGGAAAAAAGATACTTGCGCCCTTCAGAACAAGTGACAAACTGAAGCATCAGAACGCTTGCTGCTGACATTGGGAGCCAACCAGTCGGATCGCTTGGAGGACGTAACGAACGGACGTGAATTTTGAGAAGCCACTGTGAAGAAAGTCGACGCAGGTGCCTACCCCTTCGTCAAGCCCCACGGTCCCTTCGAAACGATGATGATTTGAAAAACCATCTACGCTTGAGATCTTTATAGGGTTATGCTACAGTGTAGACCGCATATAACGTATGTCGCGGGAGACGCAAAAATCCGCACTATACGCGGTACCGCGTTATAACCAAAACATCAATTTTTCAGGCCAAAATACATGCCATGAGACTACTTACCTTTGTAAAAGAATTTACTTTATGTTAGGTGAAAAATAAAGCTTAGTTTGAGGAAAGTCTTTATTTCACCAGACTAGAACAGTTCTGTCTCAAGTGTGTCACACATTTTGAAAGAAGTGAGCGACTTTTGCCTGGCGCAGCCTTTTAACAGCGTCGCGGGTTGCGGACGGACGTTGCGAGCGTTCAGGATTTCTTACCCTAATCACTTTTCTCCGGCGATGAAAACGCGTGAAAATTCGCATCCTTTATACGGTACGCGCCAGTAATACCTTCAACTTGAGCACAGGCATGAAATGCTCCAAATAAGAAATCCGGGCGATGTTCGAAAACACAGAAAGCACCACTCTAGTCGAAGTAAACAAACACGACGACACGGGCGTTTCTGCCGTCTTGAGAGCGCCGCCACGACATCGCCGCACGAGTAGGTGGATCTTCCCTTCTAGTACGTGCTGGGTTATCATAACGACACACAACGAAAATTCACAGTCAAGGGTAGCGCTTTTACGCGGAACGATGAGCCTCCATCACGCAATCTACGTCGACGATCAAAACCAACGCCATGTTTGCGGATAGACGCAGCCGGCCCGCGACCGGAGAGGAGGAGAAGCGTTGTAATAGAGGTTGGGGGGGAAAGGAGGGAGCCAATAGTGTGTACGCACTGCCGGCATGCAACGCGCTCGAACACTTCTCCTCGACCTGTGATTGGTCTGTTGTTGCGGTTGTTTCCAACCATCGCAGCGGAGGGACGCGCGCACGAGAACGACACGTGCATGCGTCCCTCCGTCGCTATGGCAACTGCAGCCTCTCTCTTCGCATCTCCCGGTTTCTTCGAGCAACCTCCTTGCCCCGCGAGGGCCGCTCGCGGCTCGCGCCGTTATCTAGCGCCGCAAAGGGAAGCATGCTCGCTGCGCCGGTCAGTCGGCACGGCCGCCGGGCTCTTCCAGAAACCGCACTATAACCGGTATTCCCCTTCGCGCGCCTGCATTTTAAGCGGTATGTAAATACATGGAGTTCTATGGGAGGCGAACCGGTGGTTTAAAAAAGCCGCGTTATACCCGGTCCTGCACTATAAGCGGTTACGTTGTAAGTGGTCTATACTGTATTACAAAATAATGAAACACCACAGGCTTTAAAAAAATTATCAACATTTTTCAAGATTTTTTTTTTTTTTAATCTTGTAATTTTTTGAATGTTTTTCTTTTTTGGTTTTGGAATAAACTATTGGTTTAGTACGGGAATTTTCGCGAAATATTGCGGGGGTCACGTTAGATCACAACTTGTAAGCACCTTCCTGCTTTGGTGCAAAGCGACATAATCACTACTGTGCATAACCATTGTTTCCTCGCCTTGGCCAGGTGGTGGGCTGTGCCATGGAAAACGACCGGTCGATCGAGGAGTACGACACGCTGACCTCGGACCTGCTCCGCTGGATCGAGCAGACCATCGAGGCGCTGTCGGACCGCAACTTTGCCAACTCGCTGGTCGGGGTGCAGCAGCAGCTGCTGGCCTTCAACACTTACCGCACTGCCGAGAAGCCCAAGAAGTGAGTGGCTGCTGCCATACCCGTCTTGCTTGCACATTCTTTTCTTTGCGGGAAGCCGTCCAGTGGGACTGGGGCTGACCATCCCTGTGTGACATGACTATATAGTTGGTGGCAAGTTAAGAGTGAGGTGAAAGATCCCCCCACCTCCTTCCACCATAGCAGAGCAAAGGCCAGAGAGGAGGCGACCCCCTGTCCAGCGTTCGCTCGGCTAAAGTGGAAAGAGGTGGGAGGAACTTCTCCGAACTCACCTTGTCACTGGCCATAGTGCAAGCACGGCATTGGCGCCTCTTCGCATTTTGCTCGGGCATTGATAGAGTTTTACCAGACAAGTTCTTGCCCGAGATGAGCCCTTTTCACCGTACAAGTTACACTGGGCCAGGCACACGGGCGTGAAATATCCCGACTGGACGAGTGACGAGGCACTTTTCATTGCTGCCCTTCCTTACCGGTCTGCCCTTGTGTTTCAGGTTTGAGGAGAAGGGGAACCTGGAGGTGCTCCTGTTTGCGCTGCAGAGCAAGATGCGTGCCAACAACCAGAAGCCCTACTTCCCCAGGGAGGGCAAGATGATCTCAGATATCAATCGGGCCTGGGAGCGCCTGGAGAAGGCCGAGCACGAGCGGGAGCTTGCACTGCGAGAGGAGCTTATACGGTGAGGCCGCCCGGGACCCTGGTCTTAAACATTTTTTTAGAGCCAAGCTGTTATACGCAAGGGTCTAGGAAAAAATGTGTCCTCTCATGTCGACAGAAAACTCCCCATTGGTTGTGGCAAGTATGAATAAATAATAACAAAAAGAGGGGCAACCAGCGCGAGTCAGCCTTCCTGTTCATTATTAGATAGTGAGGTCCTGATCCCTCGTTATCATCTCTAGGCATTGTCCTCGAGGTCATCCTAGAAGCTGTATTTGAGGTCGTCCTAGACATCGTCCGAGAGGTCGCCCTCGAGGTCGTCCTAGAAGTCTTCCTAGACGTCGTCCTCAAGGTCGTCCTAAAAGTCATCCTTGAGGTCGTCCTAGACGTCGTCCTCTAAGTGTCGTCCTCGAGGCCACCCTAGAAGTCGTCCTTGAGGTCGTCCTAGACGTCATCCTCTAGGCATTGTCCTAGAGGTCGTAATGGTAACAGCTTCGCTGGTCCTTCATCTTCATGTGAGGCCGAAGGGCTCTACAATTTTTTTTAATGTGAAACATTGTTTGGCTTGGTGTTTGGCATTTTGTGAATCCCAAAAGTGAAGCCTGGATAAAAGCATGGCCGCGATGCTCGACACTGATTGGTTGATGGGTGGGAGAGGAGGAGTGAGGTGCTCGGCGCTGATTGGGGAGGTTATGTGACTACAGGTGGAGTGAAGTGGGAGAAGAGGAGTGTGTTAGAAGGTTCTGGAAGGTCACCAGGTTTATCATTTCAGGTGTACACATGCCACACGTTAAATTATCTGATGAGGAGCACCATGCATCTGGCTGAACAGGCTAAACGCACTGCTAAACGGTGGTAGAAATGTTTGGGACGCTAGAACGTTTTCATGTACAGTCAAACCCGTTTATACCGAACAGCAGGAAACGCTACAATCAGTTCGATATAGCAAAAACCATTTACAACAAACTTCCATGATACATTCGTTGTGAAGCGAGAGCTTCTTTTTCTTTTTCATCCCTTCGTTTCCGCCTTGTAACAACGCGCTGAAAAGATTTCTTTTTTTGCATGCATGCAGTTTTTTTTTTTTTTTTTAGCTTATTTCCTATTTTGAATTGCTTCTCTTCGCTCAGTTTTGTTTGCAACTTCAGCTTTTAAACTTTTCTTTCTGTCCTACTTTTTTATTTGGGGGGGGGGGGGTTGAAGTTGAAGGGACAGGTTAGAAGACGATTGTTTGCGCGCTTTTGGAAACCTTCCCGGGGAGAAAAAGTTCAGTATGGCCAATATGTTGTTTGTTATAAAAAGTACTTTTTACATGCATTTTTATTTAAATTTTTCGTGAGTTCCGTACCGACAATAATTTCGCTGTACGTGGGTTCGTTCTAAACGGGTTTCACTGTATGCAATATAATTGCCTAGCAATTTGGCATACATTTTTTGTCCTGTTACAAGCAAATCTCAACTCTATTGCAAATGTTTCTGCCCAACTTAGTTTGTGATACCGCCATCAAAAAATAAGGCATGAAAAATATTGGAATGTTCTATAAAGTATAAAGAGTGCAACCAGATCATACTTATAAATTTAGAATAATCCTAAAGAAGCTATGGAAAATTAAAATTTTTTCGCTGATAATGAGACTCATTAAAGTTTTTGTGAGTTAAAAATTTTATAATGAACATATTCTAGAAAGATTATTCTTGTTGCACTCTGTGATTTATGAGGTATCAAATGCCGAAAAAAGTATTCAGATCAAAATTCTAGATAAAAGAGCCACAAGCAAAACTTTGTGTCGTGAGAAAATAGAATATAATTCTGAAAAAACAGGAATACCCTTCAAAAACATGCTTGCAAACAGCCTGAATATGAAACTTTGAATCGATGTAACTATATAAATATGCCGTTCCTGAGTGTAGTACTAAATAATATAGGTATTGATTGTACCTTAAAAATCAAGAAAAGCGTGTTTTTAAAATAAGTTGTATTGCAATTTCCGTTTTTCAAGACCAGGGTCTCTCTTTAATTGTATTTGAATGGCGCTTAATTTGAATACCAATTCAAATATTCCACTGTTTTTCCGAATTCCGAGTTTGATGACTGATTCGAATATTGAATAAGTGCATAAGGGTGAAGGATGGCTAGAGGTTGCCGGGTAGAGTGTTTAAACCTTCCTTACCTTCGAAGCTGTTAATTGTTGCTATGGCCCGTTACCTCCCTCTTCTCGTCTAGACAAGAAAAGCTGGAGCAGCTGGCAGCCCGGTTCGACCGCAAGGCCGGCATGAGGGAGACGTGGCTGAGTGAGAACCAGCGCCTGGTCTCCCAGGACAACTTCGGCACGGACCTGGCCTCGGCCGAGGCGGCCGCCAAGAAGCACGAGGCCATTGAAACCGACATCCTGGCCTACGAGGAGCGCGTCCAGGCCGTCGTGGCCGTGGCGCGCGAGCTCGAGGCCGAGGGCTACCACGACGTCGACCGCATCAATGCCAGGTGAGCACTCTCTTGGAACAATGGCAGAGCGCATTCGGCCAATCGCGATTGCACCAGGGGTCGTTTGATTGCGCTCCTCTCAGCCCGCTCTTTCTTGCCTTCGGTCGCTCTTTCCCTCGATGCTCTAAGCCTTTGCGCGCAAGGATGGGGTGGCCGAGGCATACGCCAGAGTGAGTAGCGGCTGCTCGATGGCATAAACGCGCCCGTGAGAGAGAACATCGTTTATCTGTATTTGCCGACGGTCTCACTCCGGGTGTTGGGATGGAACGCATTCGACGTCAAGGTCGTGCTGCGCGTGGACGGGACGCGGCACGTAGGAGGGAATGTTACAGAGTGAAGAATGGACAAGCTTATGCGATTGAGCAATTTGTACAGCACGTTCGCTAGAACGTGTTTGGTGCTAGCTGTTCCGGATGTGATCGGCTGTGATATACGCGAGACTCCGCACGATGCAACATCGCCGGAATTTCCGGTCAGTCATGATATAATATCATTGAAATGTCGCACTAGCCGACACCGTCCATTCGCTTCGCGTCGCGTGATCGTCTCCGCAATTTTCAAACAATGTTTTTGCGAGGAAAAAAGAGCCAGGCAATTAAGCATACGGGTTCTCAGTGCCTCCACTTGGTGGCGCAACCCGTGGTGCTGAAGTTTGACAGCGATAGGGGTATTGAGAATTCAGTTCGAAGCGTAACGAGGAACGAAGAATGATATTATTTTGGAGAGCGTTGCAGTACAGGTAGTTCGATCATTTGACTGAGCGTACACAGCTGAGAACACTTACACTAACGAAAAACGCTGTCAGCACGATCACTGCAGTCTGTTGGCGGCTCATTCAAAGTGGGTTCGAAATTCTGATACAGCTTTTCAGTTGCCAGACTCCAGTGGTGCCAGCTTAATCGACGGTACTTAACCACCTTGTCGAGGCTAGCGCCACGCGTGGTCGCGTACTGAGCTCTCCCATAGCGTTGCAGAGAACTTTCGTGACCAGCAGCGTACTGAAGGATTCTCGTAGGGTGACTCTCCATGTACCTTCCTTGTTCGGGCTGGTCACGCTGTGACAGTGACTGGAGGAAAGGAGAGCGTTAGTGCACCACTTACTCTCCTTCCCCCCATTTTCTTCTACGGTGTGACCAACACGAGCAAGCCCCATTCCATCAGCCCTATTACGTGCTATCGTACCTTCATCGCGACGTCCAGCAGCGTGACAGGCTGGATTCAGAGACGTTACTCGTTGCCAGCTAGGGACCCTTTTTGATGTATGGGCAGTGAGTGGGACAGGACGGTGAACACAGCGGTCGACGTTCCAGCCAAACGGTAAACAGAAGCTCACCAAAAAAAAAAAAAAGGCTTGAGGTACACCTAAGCAGTTCTTATGAGTTATAAATGCGAAAGCATGCATGCCTCTCTATGCTCCCTTCTTTCGTCTGCGGTGTACGGAGCACTGATTTTGGGCGTGGAACGTTGGAGCCGCTGCCTCGCGGACGCGCAACGCCGTCTGGGGAGCGATCGTCGAAACTGGCGCGCAGCGGCCAATGGGAGCCTCTTTGACGCGCGCTAACCAATCCGATTGAAGCCGAAAAATCATCAGCTTTATTTCGCTCCTTTGGGATCGGCGAAACTAGGTGCCATGTTTATTTAGGCTTTTCGCATGGTTCCATAGCTGGGAGCTGGCTACACTTGGAGAAAGGATTTAAGGTGTGCGCTTCAAACTGATGATGTTGGCTCGCTCCATGAGACCAGTTAATGCTTTCGCATTAAAAAGCTCACCGGAGATAAACTCACCTGAGGAAAGATCACCAGAGATAGGCTCACCTGAGCAAAGCTCACTGCAAACCGTTGGATCCGGAGAAAAACTCACCATTCTTTTGACTGACGTGAAGAAAAGCTCACCTACGAATCCCTGAATCACTCGATTGAAAACATTCATCGACCGAAGTATATATTTGAATGACAAATGGTGCATGGGATTATCCTGCACTTTACTATCAGAAAAATATTTTTAAGTATACCTCATTCATGTCATAGTGGTACGGAGAAAATAAATAAAACAAATTTTGCAGCAGTAAAAGACCTTATGCGAAATTGCTTGGTGGCCTGACAATACTGAGAGCGTCGCCATTTTAGTGTTAACAAGCGTCGTCGTTTACCGAAGCACGGTGGAGGCATCAGAGACAATTATGCGGGCAGTGTGCGATAGCGCGGCAGCTGCGTTTTCCGCTTTCCGATCTTGAATTGTGGACGAACACTTGAAACAACCTACTGCAACTGTTTGACGAAACACTCGGGGGGGCCTATGCACTCTGGCGACAACCTCTTCGAAGCAGCGAAGCAAGTCCTACGCCTTTGCTATGGAAGCTTAGACACTGCAGGCTGTCGTCAGCATGCACAGGCGTCCGAGAGTTTCGTCTGACAGTTGTGGTTGGGTGTTTAAACGGTTCGTCCACACTCCATGGTCGGAAGGCGGAAAACACAGTTGCCGTGCCATCGCACACTGCCAGTGCGGTTGTCTCCGATGCCTCCACCGTGCTTCGGTACTGACGACGCTTGCCAACATTAAAATGGTGACGCTTTCAGTGTTGTCAGACCACCAAGCAATTTCGCATAATGTCTGTTAAAAGACTGTCGGAAAAAATTTAGCCAGTGTAATGTGCTGCCTGTTGAGAGTCTGGATTTTTCTCTACTGAACTCATTTTCGTGAGTGGCCGGCATTGCATAAGCTATGTCCGATCACAGTGTTTCATCACAGTGTTTAATCATTTCACCAAAAGGCACTCTTTTTCCTTTGAAGTCCTTCCCATTGGCTAATTCGAAAAAAGTTGATATTTCTTCTACTCCGACTGCGTCGGAAATAAATATTGCTGCAGCAGTGCGAAAACGGACGACGTGAAGGCAGTGCGAGGGCTGCAGCAGACAGCGCTTGTTTGAAACGTAAACCACATGTCTAGGGGGTGCGTATAGCTGTGATTGCACTAGTGCTCTAAAATTATAACAGCTGCGTACCTTGCATATAAACTGAATTCGTGGTAAGCTTTTCTCGGGGTCTTTCAAAAGACAGGGGAGCTTTTATCTTGATCTGCCGAAAGGTGGCTGAGCTTTTCTCTGGTGAGCTTTCCTCCGGGATTCGTTCCAGGGAACCTTATCATAATTCAAATTCAGCTGAACTGATTTTCTTTTTGGTTAGCACCCTTTGAATGAGCCTTTCTCCGGTAATCTTGGGCGCATGCGTAAACCCTCTCTCCTGGCCTTGCCTCCCCCGCTGTCACCATGTCAGAGGGCACCGTCCCGCACGACCGACGTATTCAGTACCTATCTTTGCGGACATTTCGTTGGCCTGGGCGATTCATTTTTTTTAGTATTTCTAGTACGGGTCATAAAGAGCGATGAAAGCTGATGCACCTGCACGATGCCAGTGTGTTACGATTGCGATAGGCGGAGGAATGCTGGGCTGCCCCTCATTTGTAGTTCGCAGGCAACTCCCTAGACGGTGCTCGTCGTTCGAAAAAGGTTCGTTGCAGTTTCTCGCGTCGTTGCACATTCCCAACTCGTCTGCTTACCCCCCCATGTCCCCGGCGCCCTCCCTTCCGTCCGCAGGAAGGATAACGTCCTGCGCCTGTGGAACTACCTGCTGGAGCTGCTGCGTGCCCGGCGTGCTCGGCTGGAGGGCTGCCTCACCCTGCAGCAGACCTTCCAGGAGATGCTGTACATCGTGGACTGCATGGAGGAGCTCAAGGGGCGCCTGGCCTCCCCGGACCTGGGCAAGCACCTGATGGGAGTGGAGGACCTGCTCCAGAAGCACTCGCTGCTCGAGGCCGACGTCAACGTGCTCGGGGAGCGGGTGAAGGCGGTTGTGGGGCACGCCCAGGGCTTCCTCGGGGAGGAGCCGCAGGCCACCGGCGCCGTCGGTCCGGACGGCAGGCCCCTGCCGGGTGAGCTTCAGGCGTTGTGTCGGGACGTTTGTGCGGTGGGTAGTGTGGAGGGTCATGGGCATAGAGTTATTATAATGTACCCTAGGGGTTCAACTGGCGCTAGTGTCTATACGACTTCCGTGACTCAAATTGAAGCAGACAGCAACCAGTCTACTTTTGCGGTGCTCCTGTGCATTCCTATGGGAAAACGCGTGCGCATTTTGTCTCTTTGCCGGAAAACAACATGAATAACTTTGGTTATTTGGGTTGTACCGAATAGTATGTACCTTGATTAACAATGTAAAAGTGTAATTGCTTTAGTTAGCGCATTTTTCTTTATCGGTGAACAATGTTTAACTTCGCTACATTTCAGTCCCAAACGTGTGTTCCGCAGCAGGTGTGTAAAAACAAGCGACGATTCAAAGCAAAATTAAAATTGAAACGAACATAGAGTGTGTTCAAGGCTCGCCAGCATTCTGGTGATGCTTGTATATTGATAATATGCCAGTCCTGTCACTATATGAAAATGGTCCCGTCGAGCATGAGCGGATAAAAACCTTCAAAACGTAAAGAATGAAGCCCGTGGGCTATGAAAGGTGTCTCTTCGTGTTGTTTTCTCTGCTGGGCAGCTTTTATCGCGCACTTGTTCACAAAGATATCAAGCGCGCGGGTGATATTTTGAACGTAGAACAAGCAGCTTCGCTCAGGGAAGAAAATATAAAGCGTTACTTACTTATTTAAAATCGGAATAGATTACATGGCCTTCAATTTATTTTGATCGTACATGCACTGCGAGTTACTGACCCAGTGTTACTGCGTAGTTCTTGCCGCCGCTCTTGATTTTCCAGATCATTTGGCATGAATATCCCCCATGCTGGAAATCGCCGACGCTGCATTCACGCTGACAGTGTCCGACAGTGCACATGAATACACGTACGAAGCCGTTTTAGCACCGTTTTAATGCGACGAATTCGAAAGAAAAACGCCGTAAGTGACCAATTCTTTCGTCGGTTTGACTGAGAAATGTTCCAAGCTACCTAGTACGTACGAATTATTGGGGATATTTGCTCTTATGATCGAGCGCAGGGAGAAAATGCACTCACTTTTTTCCATAGAAATACATTATTGGAAGTCGATTTTGGACTGGTTGCTGTCTGCTTCAATTTGCGTCAGCACACTAGCGTCACTTGAACCTCTAACGTACATTCTAATAACTCTATGGTCACGGGAGATTGAATCGGCGTTGAACTGGGCGAGTCGGTAATGGTTTTAACGCGATGTAAATGAAGGCAGCAAAGAACAAGGACTACGAACACTTATGACAGTACAACAGCTGTACTCGCAACCAAACGATATTGGTTGGAAAGAAAAAAGGAAAACATATCTGTTACTCCCATCACGTTAAACACGCATTGAAGCCGTTAGTGTATGGGGTGCTATGCATACCGGGGCTTGTATTAAAATTGACCGAAAGAATCTCCACTTGTACGCATCAATCGCAAATATGCATCAAAGGTGTACTTTAGTCGCATGTTTTACTTTGCGCAATTCGAAGGCGTAGCTCCCTTTGTGAAAACTTAGGCCAACACAATGGCAGACGTCAAAGCAGGCAATGAAGCTGACCCAGGGTGCGGTACCATCTCTTATAGGCACTGTGAGCAGACAATGGCATCTTCTGCTTTTGACTACATCTAGTTAAAAGCAGGTGATGCCATCTGCTTTTGAAGACGTCTGAAGAAGCAAAGTCAGAGACTTGGCTTTTTCAGATGTTTCATTGCAAAGCTTGGCTAGTTTGGAGACCTGTAGTGGCTCTATCCCTTAGCTACGCATGGGTTTATATTTTCAGGCTTCCAGGAGGGCACTTTCTGCACCTTTCCTACCAGTTTAGACCACCTTGGTGTTTTGTTTGAATATACCCATTGCAGTGTGACTTTATGCGAGATTTCGGAGTGCCAGGTTTTTCAACCTCTTTGGTTTCTGCCTTGGCGTCTTCAGCGGACCAGCGGTCCGTGGATCCCCGGCTGGTGGCGGAGCGCACGCAGCAGCTGGAGGGAGCCTACTCGGAGCTGGTGCGGCTGGCCCTGGAGCGCCGCAAGCGCCTGGAGGACTCACGTCGCCTCTGGCAGTTCTACTGGGACATGGCCGAAGAGGAGGCCTGGATCCAGGAGAAGGACCGCATCCTCTCCTCCCTCGAGATCGGCCACGACCTCACCATGGTGCACCTGCTCATCTCCAAGAACAAGGTAAGTGCGCGGGGCCCTGCACATGGGGCTTGCCTTATTCTGCTGCTGCCACCGAAAGACCAATCTCATTACCATAATATCCCGAGTCATCGCCCCCCCCCCCCCCCCCCCCGCCCGCCTGAAATTCATAAAAAAAGTGGGATGGGCCATGTCTCAGTGGGTAAGCACAAAAGGTTTAGAAAAGGTTAAAAAAAACAAAAAAACTTTCAGCCTTTTCATTCCGGTGAGGAAGGAAGAGCAGCAGAGCTGTAGCTTCTGTTCTCGGCGGTGGTTTTCCAGGCTAGCGATCTGCCCTTCTTTCATAAGGGAATTTGAAGCGCTCGACGCAGTGGAACTTCAGGCGATAGCGGCCTCGCGGCGGTTGCTGAACCATTCGCGCTGCTGTGCACGTCGCCGTTCGTTCCATTTCCGCTCTTCTTCCTTTGAAGAAATGTTGCCGCCATCTATGAGCGACGGCAGCAATCAGTTGTCTGGTTGCCGAGGCTGGAAAGGTTGCCGTGACCTATGAGCGACCGCGACAAGCAGACAACCGGCAAACACAACACTCTGGACAGCTGCCGCCATCTGTGAGCGACATGGCAGCCAGAGTGTTGTGTCGACATTTGTTTAGTACCGGACACGTTCCTGGGGAAACTAGCCCTCAACAGCTCCGCTGTAAAATATGCCAATTGTTTTGTACGTATCTAGCGTGGCTGCACAAAGCTACATTAATCTGAAAACTTGAATTGGTTTCATTGTTTTTTGTGCAACAAATGCTCATGAAATAATGTTTTACCATTGCAAAGTCTGTTGCTTGCATACGCACAATGAACGTCACCGATCAGCATACAGCGCCAGTGTTGTTCCATTAAAGCATGTTTCTAACACCGCTATGTTTTCTTGATTAGAAAAAAGAAAAAAAAGTCAACAAGTAATTAGCGAAATTAATCATGTGCAACGAGCGAGGGAGCGAGCAAACGAAAGAAGCGACGAAGAGCTATGCTGTGATGCTGGGAAAGCAGGAAAGCCGGCTATTGCGTTGGCAAATGCTTTGGTGTCGAGCCAAGTCGGGCGCCTTCTCAATGGCAAGGAGCAGGCTCTTGCACAACTTTCTTGTTTGGTGCATACATGCATGCATCCATGCACGGCGTGGCGTGGACGGCACCACGAACATGGAGCTTGAAATGAGACGCTCTGCAAATGTCTTGTGTGCGGTGTTCCAGTCTTGAATATTGCACAGCCTTACCAGCCGTGGTCGTGAAGTTCCAAGAGACGGAGCGGGTTTGTGATAAAACCTTTCTTAGGTGGAGACGGACTTTGACCTTACACTCCATGGTTATGTTCCAGGATATGGAGCATTCGCTGACCTCGCCATCCCTGCATGGGTTGCTTCTTGTGCTATCTTTCCGACTTTGTTTTTTTTTGTCCAAAGAAACTTTTTTGTAAGCAAAACAAAGCTTCATTTTGTTACTCCATCATTTTCCTCTCATGCACATGTACTAAGACTCCAGGGCCTCGAAAATCAGGGAGGAAATGCATAAACAAAGAGAAGTGTTCTTCCCTTCTTGTTTTACTTTGTCACGGCTTATATTGCGACAAAGTCGGCAGAACACTGGCTGGAGACCAGGGCACCAATTTTGCTGACTGGAAGACCAGTCTATATCGGGACAAAGTCGGCATGACCTTGGCTTGAGGTTGGGGCATCACTCTATCATAAAATTGAAGACTGGATTAGGGAGGAAATCTCATGGGGTGGCTTAGGCCAGCTTTTTTTCCACCCTCCCAGGCATGGTTGTCTAAATAAACATGAATTAATTTGTTTATATCAGGACAAAGGTGGCATCATGTCGGCTTGACGTTGGGGCACCGCTCTTGCAGGCGATGGAGGATGAGCTTGCGGCCCACGAGCAACAGCTGATGGAGGTGGTCCGTGCGGGCGAGTCTCTGGTAGCGGAGGGCCAGCCCGGCTCTGAGCGCGTGTCCCAGCGCACGGCAGAGGTTCTGTCCGCCTGGGACCACCTGCGTGAGCTGCAAGCCCTGAGGGCACAGCGCCTGGCCCAGGCGCTGGACTTCCACCAGTTCTTTGCGGACGCGGATGACGTGGACACCTGGATGCTGGACACCCTGATGCTGGTGTCCAGCGACGACGTGGGACGGGACGAGGCGAACGTTCAGTCCCTGCTCAAGAAGCACAAGGTACTCTTCTGAACAGGCAGTGGTTGCTGTCATTGTGTTACCCTTGCTAATGAAGCTCAAATTGTTTTGTAGAGCATATTGGTATAACTGGTGCTTAGTGCCACCAATCAATCGGTGAATGAATGAACGAGTCAGTCAGTAAATGGTTTACATTCATTCAATCAAAACCAATAAATTGGTCTCAATCAGACAATGAATGAAGGGGTCAATCAATCCATGTACAGTGTAGACCGCATATAACGTATGTCGCGGGAGTCGCGAAAACCGCACTATAAGCGGTACCGCGGTATAACCAAAACATCAATTTTTCAGGCCAAAATACATGCCATGAGACAACTTACCTTTGTAAAAGAACTTATTTTATGTTAGATGAAAAATAAAGCTTAGTTTGAGGAAAGTCTTTATTTCACCACACTAGTACAGTTCTGTCTCAAGTGTGTCACACATTCTGAAAGAAATGAGCGGCTTTTGCCTGGCGCAGCCTTTTAACGGCGTCGCGGGTTGCGGACGGATGTTGCGAGCGTTCAGGATTGTTAACCCTAATCACTTTTCTCCGGAGATGAAAACATGTGAAAATTCGCATCCTTCATACAGTACGCGCCAGTAATACCTTGAACTTGAGCACACGCATGAAATGCGCCAAATAAGAAATCCGGGCGATGTTCGAGGACACTGTAGAAGAGACCAAGAGATGGCGCCAGGAGCGCATCGTGATCTAGATAAGCGTGTGCGCCGCGAGACGCGGGGTACTTTTCGCCACTTGATGCTAGGGTAATAAACGTTGTGGGTCTGCTTCGTCTACCCTCGTCTGCTTCGTCTGCCCGGCTGGCGCGTCGCGCCCAGAGCACACAAGCTCTGAACATGGTGTCAGAAGTGGGGTACACCTGCTCGTAGTCAGCGCTACCGCCATGCCGGACGAAGAAAAGAGCGTCCACCTCGGGGCCACGGGGCTTCAACCGCCGTCACCGTTCGTCTTCACGAGCCCAGGCGAATGGACAACGTGGATTCAAACGTACGAGGACTACGCCTTCGCCACCGGTCTACGTTCTGCAAGCGACGAAACGCAAGTAAGAACGTTGCTTTATTGCATGGGTCCGCAAGCTCGTACCGTACTAGCTTCGCTTGGCGTGCCAACCCCGGAGACGCAACCGTTTGCCGCCGTCAAGGAGAGGCTGACTCAACACTTCGTTCATCCGGTGAACGAAATTTACGAAAGCCGAAGATTTCACCGCAGGACTCAGCAGCCTGGGGAAACAGTCGACGCGTTTTTCACGGAGCTTCGAACCCTAATCAGACGCTGCAACTACAACAGCCCCGAGATAGAAGACCGCCTAGTGCGTGACAAGTTCGTAGTCGGCTTATTGGACGAGAAGCTATCGGACCAGCTGTGCCGTTGCACACGGCTCACCGCTGACGAAGCACTTTTACAAGCCCGCCAGCACGAAGATGCTGAGAGGGAGCGCGCTTCTCGTTCGGCGCAAGCTGCAGCGGCCTTGAACGTCGACGCGACGAAGAAAAAGACTGCGTCATCCGCTCCGTCGTCGCGCGCACGTAACCGGCAGCAGCGTTTGGACAACGCAGTTTGTGGCAATTGTGGGCGTTCTGCGCATGACCGCAAGGACTGTCCAGCACGGAAGGCAACTTGCAATTTCTGTAAAAAGCAAGGTCATTTTGCAGAAGTTTGTCGCGCGAAGAAGCGCAAGAAGTTGGGCTCCGTCGAACTCTGCTCTGTTCGTACGCAACGGGCAAGATACGTCGAAGTGAGCGTCAACGGCCACATGACAAGGTTCAAGGTGGACTCGGGAGCAGACGTCACCGTCGTTCCGCCGTCGCTTCCAGGCGTTCCTCGCAAGCTCGACGCAGTGGAAGGAGAGCTTATCGGCCCGGGGAACCAGCCACTGCCTGTTTTGGGCACTTTCCAAGCTACTCTGGCGTGGAAGGACAAGCGCACCGTCCAACAGCTTTACGTCATGCGGGCTCAAACTACACCGCTTCTAGGGTTACCTGCGATAGAAGCTCTCGGCGTGGTCAAGTTTGTGAACACCACCTCCGCCGAGTCCGGAAAAACGGATGGACGTGTCCCGCCTTCCGACGCTCGTGTCAGCTGTGTTCCATCTTCTGACGCCCATATCTTTAAGGGACTGGGCGAACTCCAAGAAAAGTACACCATTCGTCTGAAGTCAGGGGCTCAGCCGTACTCGTTGAGCGTTCCAAGACGAATACCTCTGCCGCTCTTCGACGTCGTCAAGAGAGAACTTGATGCCATGGAAGCTCAAGGTGTCATCAGAAGGGTTGACAAGCCGACAGCATGGTGCTCCGGACTTGTCGTCGTCCCCAAGTCGTCGGGTGGGTACAGGCTGTGCGTCGACCTGACCAAGTTAAACCAAGTCATCGAGCGGGAGCGATACGTCCTGCCGACGGTTGACCAGATCCTGGGGCAGCTAGGCGACGCCAAAGTGTTTTCAAAACTCGACGCGACCTCCAGTTTCCACCAAATCAAGCTCAGCGACGCAAGCGAAGAATTAACGACGTTCATCACGCCGTTTGGTCGCTACTGCTACCGTCGTCTGCCATTTGGTCTGGCGTCTGCACCCGAATATTTTCAACGTCAAATGTCACGGGTCCTGGAGGGGTTGCCTGGCGTCGTGAATATGATCGACGATGTCCTTGTTTACGGTAGAGACCTTGAACAGCACGATCAACGCCTTGCTGAGGTACTCCGACGACTTGAGCAAGCCGGGGTCAAGCTCAACGACCAGAAGTGTGAATTCCGGGTTCCCTCGGTCAAGTTCCTCGGAGTCGTCGTCGATGGAGATGGTATCTCGCCGGATCCCGACAAGCTTCGAGCCATTCGGGAGCTACCTCCGCCAACGGACGTTGCAGGCGTTCGTCGTCTACTGGGGATGGTGAACCACATTGGACGCTTCCTGCCGCACCTTTCGGACGTAACTGCCCCCATCCGTTCACTTCTCAACAAGTCAAGCGCATGGTCCTGGGGCGCAAGCCAAGATGACGCGTTCAAGCGGTTGAAGTCTATGCTGAGCTCGGAAACCTGCATGGCAAAGTACCATCCACGCTATCCTACGATACTTTCCGCAGATGCAAGCTCATTTGGCCTGGGAGCGGTACTGCTGCAAGATCAGCCGTCCGGAGCTCGTCGTGCTGTGGCCTTCGCTTCAAGGTCCTTGACTCCGACTGAAGCACGCTACAGTCAGACAGAAAAGGAAGCTCTCGCCGTGACCTGGGCTGTTCTTCGGTTCGACCAGTATCTGCGTGGGCTTAGTTTTACCGTGGAATCAGATCACCTGCCTCTCGTCGCCCTGCTGGGGAAAAAGGAGCTGGAGTTGTTGCCACCGCGAATTCAGCGAATGCGCATAAAGCTGATGCGCTACCAATTCGACGTTCGGCACGTACCAGGGAGACTTCTTGCCACGGCGGACACGCTGTCACGTGCCCCTTGCGATGTCCGGTCTTCTTCTACAGTATTCTCCGTCGAAATTTTCGCTAGCGAGATATTTAAAGGTCTTCCACCTCCCCTCGCTAACAGGCTGGAAGAGGTTCGTCGTCGACAAGCTGAAGATGGAGAATGTTCTCTCATCGTCCGCTACTGCCAAGAGGGATGGCCAGACAAGAGGAAGCTGCCTCCCAACTTGGTGCCGTATTGGAAAGAGAGAGGAAGGTTGACAGTCTCGGAGGACCTTCTTCTGCTGGACTGCCGCCTCGTTATTCCTGCTGCTCTGCGTAGCAACGTCCTGGCCCTTCTGCACGACGGCCATCAAGGACTTCGCCGCTGTAAGGAGAGAGCCAGAGAAAGCGTCTGGTGGCCTAACTGCAACAGCCACATCGAACATTTGGTCACCAGCTGTGACAAGTGTGCGGAAACAAGGGTTGTACACTCGGAGCCCTTGATGTCAACGCCTACACCAGATCGGCCGTGGCAACGCCTAGCCATTGACTTGTTTCAGCTGAAAGGCCGTGATTATGTTCTCATGGTGGACTATTACTCTCGGTTTCCGGAAGTCGTCTCCTTGAGCTCTACGTCAGCCTCAGCGGTTATCGCGGCTATCAAGAGCTGCTTTTCCCGACATGGGATACCGGACGTTGTACGGACAGACAATGGTCCGCAGTTTGCTTCACAGGAATTCGCAAACTTTGCTCTGTCATACGGTTTCCAGCATGAGACCAGTAGCCCTCGGTACCCGCAGAGTAATGGCGCAGTAGAGCGCATGGTGCGCACGGTGAAGGATCTTTTGTACAAGTCCGAAGACCCATACCTAGCGCTTCTCACCTACCGGGACACTCCGGGCGTCGCGGGAGTCTCTCCTGCCATGTTGCTGATGGGTCGGCGGTTACAGACGCGTCTTCCTGCTCTGCCGCAGCGACTCGCACCAGTTCAACCAAGCCACGAGAGGTTCCGGGCTCAAGACTCCAGGAATAAGGTCAGGCAGGCGAGAGACTTCAATCGCCGGCACAACGCTCGCTCTCTTAATCCTCTCAAGCCAGGTGACAGCGTCTGGGTCACGGATGCCAGCTGTCAAGCACGCGTCCTGAGCCCTGCCCAACGACCACGGTCGTACGTCGTAGAGACTCCCAAGGGAATCCTACAGCGAAACCGCCGGCACCTGGTGCCCTTCTCGCCGACCGTTACTGCGAGGGAGTCTGTCGAGCTTCCTGCTGCCGAAGAGCCTCCAGGACAACCACCCGAAGAAGGTCAGCCTGGGGAGTTGCCCACTGCGGGCTGCTCTTCACCCTCTCTGGATCGTGCATCTTCCCCACAAGGTGTTACAAGATCACGCTATGGACGTGCCATCAAGCCACCAAGACGGTTGGACTTGTAAACATCGCTTTCTTTCGAACTGTGTAACTAGAGTGCAGTAACGAGCTCCGGGGGGAGATGTAGAGGAGACCAAGAGATGGCGCCAGGAGCGCATCGTGATCTAGATAAGCGTGTGCGCCGCGAGACGCGGGGTACTTTTCGCCACTTGATGCTAGGGTAATAAACGTTGTGGGTCTGCTTCGTCTACCCTCGTCTGCTTCGTCTGCCCGGCTGGCGCGTCGCGCCCAGAGCACACAAGCTCTGAACAGACACAAATGCTTAGAAATCATCACTGTCGTCAAAGTAAACAAACATGACGACACGGGCGTTTCTGCCGTCTTGAGAGCGCCGCCACGACATCGCCGCACGAGTAGGTGGATCTTCCCTTCTAGTTCGTGCTGGGTTATCATAGTGACACACAACGAGAATTCACAGTCAAGGATAGCGCTTTTACGCGGAACGATGAGATGAACGCCGTCTACGACGACGGTCACAACCGACGCCATGTTTGCGGATAGAAGCCGGCCCGCGACCGGCATGCAACGCGCGCGCGCGAACACTTCTCCTTGACCTGCGATTGGTCTGTCGTTGCAGTTGTTTGTTTCCAATGCAGCGGAAGGACGCACGCACGTGAACGATACGTGCGTGCGTCCCTCCGTCGCTGTGGCAACTGAAGCCTCTCTTTACGCTTCTCCCCGCTTCTTCGAGCTATCTCCTTGCCCCGCGAATG
This sequence comes from Ixodes scapularis, assembly GCF_016920785.2. NCBI lineage: Eukaryota > Metazoa > Arthropoda > Arachnida > Ixodida > Ixodidae > Ixodes > Ixodes scapularis. The sequence goes on along the minus strand of NW_024609836.1, from coordinate 59,000,404 downwards.
CTGCTTGCGGATCGCGCCGTCAGCGCCGTTATCTAGTGTCGCACAGGGAAGCGTGCTCGCTGCTCCCGTCGTCGGCGCGGTCGGCGGGCTGTGCCAGAAACTGCACTATAACCGGTATTTCCCTTCGCGCACCTGCATTTTAAGCGGTATGTAATTACATGGAGTTCTATGGAAGGCGAACCGGTGGTTTAAAAAAAACGCGTTATACCCGGTCCTGCACTATAAGCGGTTACGTTGTAAGTGGTCTATACTGTGTCAGCCAATTAAATAACAATTAAATGAATGAGTCAATCAATGAACATAACAATGAAGTATTGAATCAGTCAATCATTCAATGGATCATAATATCTCGGCCAATGATTGAACGAATGAGTCACCGAATCAACTGATCACAGTCCATTTATTAGTCAGCAAAAGGAGTGACTTGAAATAGGTCACCTGACTCCAGTCAATCAATCAGCCGTGCAACCTGCCCCCACCATACAGGATGTGATGGAGGAGCTGAAGAGCTACACGGGGGCCATCGACGCCCTGCACGCGCAAGCAGACGCTCTGGGCCCGGCGGACCGGGAGAGCCCCGCGGTACTGGAGCGACTGGCGTCCATCGACCACCGCTACAAGGACCTGCTCGACCTGGCCCGGCTGCGGAAGCAGCGCCTCCTCGACGCCCTCTCGCTGCACAAGCTGTTCAACGAGGCTGACGGGGTACACCAGTGGATCCAAGAGAAGGTGTGTGTGGGGCACGGGGCACGCACTTCCGCAGCCATTGCTTCTGGATTCTGAAAAATGTCGAAGCGTGTCAACTCTCCTCGTCGTGAACCCGCGGGAACTCGTTGGTGGCACGTTGTTAATCGTTCCATCGTCCATTTGCAGGACAAGATGCTGGAGAGCATGGTGCTGACGAGGGACGCGGAGGACACGGAGGTGATGCGGCACCGCTTCGAGGGCTTTGAGCAGGAGATGAACGGCAGCGCGTCGCGGGTGGCGGTGGTGAACCAGCTGGCCCGGCAGCTGCTGCACGTGGAGCACCCCAACTCGGAGCAGGTGCTTGAGAAGCAGAACGCCCTCAACCAGAGCTGGGCCGCCCTCAGGGACGCCGCCGAGAAGAAGCGGGAAAACATCTCCTCGGCCCATGGGGTGCAGACCTTCCACGTCGAGTGTAGGGAGACTATCGTAAGTAGGGGCCCCCGTCTTTGGGTCCGGACGCTCTTTTTTGACAACGGCGGACACTCTTGTCGCAACGCGGGATGCTCTGCTTGCGATATGGGACCTTTCCATCGTGACATGGGGCACTCAGTTTGCTAGGTGGGACACACTAGGGGTGACGGGGGACGCACTTGTTGTGACATGGGACATCGTCGTGACGTGTGACACTGCAGCTGTGATGGGGACACTCGTGACATGTGACATCCTTGTCTGACAGGGACGCAGTTGTGATAGAGTGCACTGTCGTGACATTGGACACACTAGTTGCGACATGGAACATCTGGAGGTAATGAGGGAGTCTAGTTGTGATGTGGGACGCTCCAGTTCTGACACAGGACACAGGACACTAGAGGGGACACAAGATGTTCATCATATGGGACACTCTTGTTGTGACGGGGGACACGGGACACTTTAGAGGTGATGCAGGACATTCTTGTCATGATAGGGTACACTCTTGTGACATGGGACACTTTTCGTGACACTGAACACTCGTGACATAAAATACTTTCTTTGTGACATGGTACACATTCTGGTTGTGTGACGAGACATTTTCTTGCGAATCGAGATACTCTTGTTATAACCTTTGTCATTTTCGCAACTTGCAAAGATAGACTAAAAGAAGACTTTTCCATAGAAAAGCCCGATTTGCCTAACTTTATAATGACTGTAAAGTGGCCGTTGCAAGGCTGCCCTTCGTACGATCTCCCCGTTTTATGCCCCAGCCAAAGCAGCAGTTCGTTGCCTGACGAAAGGACTGCAGACTCTCCGCATCTCTCGACTCTATAACGATGTTACTGTTGTTGTTGTGCAGACGTGGATTGAAGAGAAGACGAAGCTTCTTCAAGCGACGGAGGACCTGGGCGACGACCTCACGGGCATTATGACCCTTCAGAGGCGCCTCAGCGGCATGGAGCGCGACCTGGCTGCCATTCAGGCCAAGGTCCGCAGCTTCTCTCCTTTCTTTCCATTTTTGAAAGTGTCCGAAGGTGTCTCCGACCCTTGGCACAGGTTGACCTTGAAATGACACCACACCTCCGTCCGTCTCTCATCTTGTACGATAATCTAAACTAGCAGTTCTCAAATGGTGGTCTAGGGACCCTTTGGGGTCTCTGAAGGCCTTCTTGGGATCTCTGAAGCCTTAAACAATCAGTGGAGCCGAGCACTAAGATTTTTTTTTTTTCCTTTTGATGCTCGTTGTTTTGCAAAGCTAAATAGTTAAAACCATGCGCACTGAGTGAGTAGGGTTGATTATTCTCTATTTCAGGGCTGCAAAGTTTGTTTGTATGCATTTAGTTTCCTTCATTTACCATTTGGGTCTAGTAAACATTGGTGGTTGAGAACCACGGATCTACACTCTTAGACATGGAAAGATCTTCTTTGTGATTTTATTTTTTCATGTCTTGGTGTTTAGATTGTCATGTTTCCTAATCAGCTCGCCTGCACACTTTCACTTCTTGTAAAATCGCTCACAATTTTAAACTTTCTAATGGCCGAGTTAGACAAAACATTAGTTAAGGGAATGTTGTACAAGCATCGGAAGACGGCAATTTCCTCTAACCTCAAAGTTGGATACCTTGAAACACCGATTAACTTGATAGTATTTCGGACCTCGAGTCTACGTAGGCACAGGTATTTCTTATTTCAAACATTTGTCCAGTACAACTTCAAGCTCATGGCACGTTGCAATTTCATTTGGTCGTAGATAGAATAACTAAGGTCGTTAAAAAAATGCGCTGAGGGCCCTTTTGCTTTTGATGGGGTGCTTGAAGCCACTGTATGTTTGCTGAATGAGCCAAAAGGATGCAAAGCTTTGCCTGGACAGAAAAAAAAGTTATGTCTGCGAGCAGTTTTTATCGTCTTCGATTATTGAATGTCGCAACGTTAGTATGTCTGGTTAAGAGTGGCCCGGCACTAATGGAACGCTGTGCTCGTGTTGCAGTTGGATGCCTTGGACAAGGAGGCGGAAAGAATCAAGCAGGAACATCCAGAGGTAGGTTGGGACGTTCCGAGGGGCAGCAAAACTTTGTTGTTTGCCGGTTTTCATGATTGCTGACATTGACGAGTTTGCATCGCTCATCTTGGTTACTTGCAGGAGGCAGACGCCATTCAAGAGCGGATCTTGCAGATCAAGACGGTCTGGGAACAGCTGACCCAACTGGTACGCCGTCTCCGGCCATTCTTTTGTCTCGGGGTGTCTAGAATCGTCCATCAGTTTCGTACGACGCGTCGACATTCCTGCATTTCGACATGCCTTGCCCGCACCTGGATTGGCTGCAGACGTGATGTCTCTTTCCGTCTGCGTAAAGTGATTCGCGGTTACCTTTTTGTTCTTTCTAGCGCTTTTACTATGCAGGTAACAAAGTCATAAAGACTTTCATAATATTTTAATGTCTTGCACCGTATGCACTGTCACAAGTGCAGTTAGCATTTGTATGCGAGGATGTCATTTTGTTTGCGACGGTGGGCGTCTTAACGATTGCGACGGTTCCTAGGAACCCCGAGGTTAATCAGAATAGCCTCCTGGCTTCCCCAAATTATCTCAACCGTTTCTGCCCCCAAGTAAAGCGTTCTTCCAGTTTGAGCACTGTTTTTGGCAGATCTAAGTCACTCTTGGGTGCATAACCAAGTGCCAAATATTCCCTAGTGCAGTATATGTCCATAATTTTTGCAAGATCTGTAGGTTTCTTCGCGACCTCGTTCAGTGCCTCTAAACTCTGAAGAGTTTCTCGGCTGCCATCAAAAGCGGTTAGAGATTCCTCGAGTTTGAAATGTCCGAGAACTAGGGGTGTGCGAATACCGAATAGTAGTTTTCGAATCGAATACCGAATCGTATCAAGAAAAAAAAGCCGAATATTGAATCGAATATTGAATAGTGATTTTATTTGTAGGAATTTTTCAAAGTGTGCTGCGAATGAGATTATTATATGTCCAGAGTATGCGCCTGTTGCAGAATATGCATCTTGTACAGAACAAAAGCTGAAATGTAAAAAAATTCTGGTGAAAAAAAAAAATAAAATCAGTTGTTGGATATTGGGCACTAAAGATCCAATTTTATGGCACAAATATAATTTATCTACCCTAAACGTCACAAAAAAAAAAAGAAACCACCAAGGTTACATTCACGCATGCCTTTTTTTTCTTGTTAAAAACACAACCTAACACCGCGACTTTTTTTTTTCTTTTTGTAAATATTTGTATATCTCGGAAAAGGGGCATTTTGCGATATTTGGTTTCCATTTTAAGGAAGAAAAAGGGCACCTGGAATTTTATCTCACATAAATAAACAGATAGGTGTTAAATTTGAGTAAACAAGCTTAAACAATATAATCTAAAGTAAGAAAGAAAAAAACGTGGTTAGGTAGCGCAAGACACCGTCAAACTGCTGCTATGCGTCCATTTTTCCGTCTATCTATTCTGTTTTAGAGAGGCTTGATTTAAAAGAGGAACCAAGCGAAACCGAAACCACTGAAACCATGGACGCCACGGAGACGGCTTCAGCGCAGATTGGTCGCGTACGCATTTGTTGTGTTGTCGCGTGGGAAAAGGCGAGCAAACGTGAAGGGCGACGACGCCTGCCGTCCCTGCCCTGCCTGCCCGATCCCGATCGACGCTTTCGTCTTTTCGTCACCTTCTCGCAGTTCGCAATTCAAACGCGGCTATCGAACGGTTGGAAACCCTCTCAAATCTAGGCACACTATTTTTCCCCTCCGTTTCGTTCCGAATCAGAATTTGCGGCTTGCGGTCCCAAAGGAACGACGACGATAACAACGATAACTCGGCTGGTTTCGTGGCTAACGTGATTATCTTTCTGTGATCGTGCAGTTGCCGATTTCTGTGAGTGCGGCAAGTGTGTTTTACATCGGTGCTTCAATTTGAAACGAGGGGCTTTACTCGTGAAAAGAATTAGGCATTGCGCGGGATTCCGGCCTTCCAACAATTTCTCTCTGGAAGCGGCACAAACGGGATGTTTCGGTTGTGATTCAAGGGTAGATTGTGTCACGATCGTGAGTAAATCTGCGTGGCGTTCATTAGTTTTCTTTTTTTTTCTAATTTGTGCGTTAGATTTTTGTGGAATGGTAGGACCAAGAGCTGTTTTTCGCATGGTCTGTGCAACATCACGGCGCTTATATCGGGAGAAAAAACGGCTTTTTTTGTCAGCTACTCGCCGACCGCGCGTCTTTGGCCGAATATATCGAATATTCGAGTGACCGAATACTAGGAATTCGATTCGCGAATCGAATCGTTCGGGAACTTTCTATTCGATTCGAATTCGTATATTCGAGTATTCGCACACCCCTACCGAGAACCCCCGGGCTACCCGTATGTTCCTAAGGAAAATAAACGTGCAGGCAAAATTGAGTAATTCCGGTAATCAGTTCCGTTGTGCCGTGTACTATTTTGGGGCCTCTTTGTCTTCGCTTCAGAGTAAGGCAGCGTTACTGTGTCATCTCGGTTACAGTCGTGCCCATAGACGAGCAGTACCCCTCTTTCCCCCCCCACGGCTTGCCTTCCGTCGTTCGACGCACCACCATTTTGGGGACCACCAATACGGTATGTTTTGAAGCGCAGCATCTAGACGGCGCTTCGCCGTAATCTACGAAATACACACTTTCTAAACGGAAATCTAGACGGCGCTGCAAACGACGGGAGGCGGACCGAAAGGGAAGAGGAACTCCCCTTTTCCGCGGGGGTTTCGCAACCGAGCTAATCTAGTGACGGAGAAAGGAGCGTTATCTACGAAAGTTGGGTTGCATTCCTGGAGCCTCACTCTGGCGTCGTTTGCCCATGTGCAGCTGAAGGAGCGGGATGCGAAGCTGGAGGAGGCAGGGGACCTGCATCGCTTCCTGCGGGACCTGGACCACTTCCAGGCGTGGCTGACCAAGACCCAGACGGAGATTGCATCCGAGGACGAGCCCACCTCCCTGCAGGAGGCCGAGAGGCTGCTTGAGCAGCACCGCCTCATTCGGCAGGAGGTGCGACCGCGGACTCACTCGCGCATTTTTGTTTTTAAGAGGAAACGAGAGGCTTCAAATAAGAAAAAAAAGTGACAAAATTGTTGATTTTGTTTTTTAAAACATTATACTTTTGAAATTTTGACAACCTAGAGTATCCGCCACGAAATATGATTGCTTAATTCGATCTAGCTATTCTAAAAACAGCACGTTTCAATTCTCAACAGCTAAAGTGTAAAAAAAGCTTAAAAAATGACTTCTTAATTTTTTTTTTGTTGTTTTACAGGGACTTTTACAATGCTTTCATGAATGGATTTCAAGAAACTTATCTTTTTCTTTTTTTTCTGTATCTGAACTGCATCCTAAAGCTTTACTTTTGTCCCTATAATCAGTAGATAAATAGTAATTAGCGGTTAAGGTTACTATTGTGCCATTAATTTCCTTTTCACAGTTTTGACTGGTTTATAACCATATGCAGTTAGAAGAAAGGCCATTTTAGAGAGAAATCACCCTACCAAACCATGAGAATGACCTAACGAGGATTATATATTTTGTCTCGTTTGAGAAAAGATACAGTAAACTTTCGTTAGTTCGACCTCGGTTAATTCGACTTTGTGTTTAATTCGATCATGTTCAAAAGTCCCGGCGAGTGCCTTTACATTTTTATAAGAGAAAAAGTTTGGTAGTTCGAATTCGGGAAGACTCCGCTTCGGATAATTCGTCCCGAGCGAATGCGTGCGGGCTCACTTTGCACGGCACCTTGGCAGAAAAAGCACCAACGTACAGCGAAACACGGGCCCTTCACTGCAAAGCCGAACGTGCGAAAATATGCGCCTGCTCCTCTACGCTGTTGAGATCAACTGTAGCAAATGACACGAGCGAGCGCAACCAATCTGGCGTGGACTAGAGCGGAGAACATAGCACGTGGTCGGGCGCGGAGACAGCGCGCGCTATCAAAGCTCCTTCTGTAGCATCGTGTGTGGTCCATCTTGCGTGCCGGAAAGCGCGGGTTCTTTTTAATTTTTTTCTTCTGTTTCTTTTTTTTTTTGTTTTTTTTTTGTCGCCAATAGTTTGGCTGCTTGGCGCCAAAGTCGGCTCATAGAGCTTTCTCTGCGCGCGCTCTTGGAGCGCTTTTCTGTAGCATCATACATGATCCATCTTGCGTGCCGGAAAGCACAAATTTTTTTTTTGTTGTTATTTTTCTTTGTCGCTGACGGTTTGGCTGCCCGGCGCCAAAGTCGGCTCAAAAAACTTTCTTTTTTTTTTCTTTTTTTTAGGGCACAATTTTTTGGGGCTTAGTTATGCTGCTCTTTGGAGCATGCCTTTGGACACGCGTTTTAACTTTTAAGCGCAGATGGCAGCAGACCATCCGTGAGTACTTCGAACAGTAAAAGAAAGTGTAATTTTAACCGTTTTTCTGCCCTTTTTTTAAATTCAATCATTTAAATAATTCAACCAAATTTCAAGGTCCCGTCGAGGTTAAAATAACAAAAGTTTACTGTATTTCAGATCTTGTTGCAGATTCAAAACCAGCTTAAAGAGATACATCATGTGCAGTACGTAGCATACCGAGCATCCGCCCATTCCACATTAAGCGGCCCGCCCCTCAATTTTGTGTTGAAAAAAATTTACGAGGGACATATCTTTACATATTGTTGACCTAAGGGGCGCCCATCCCCCACGATTATCCCCAAATTTTGAGTGGGCGCTTGCTCGGATTTCATGGTATAGATATATCTTACACCGTTGCCTTGGCATAGCATCGGCGTATCATATTATCTTATGCATAGCGTTGGCAGGCGACACCGGCATGGGTGTGCCATCTGTAGTCGGGACGGCATACAACGTACCTCGCTCGTTCTCGACAACGACCAGGTGGACAACTACACGGACGACTACGCCAAGATGATGGAGTACGGGGAGCGGATCACGGCGGACGCAGCAGACGAGGACCCCCAGTACATGTTCCTGCGAGAGCGCCTTCGGGCCCTGCGGGACGGCTGGGCGGAGCTGACCCAGATGTGGGAGAACCGGCAGGCCCTGCTGTCCCAGTCCCTCAACCTGCAGCTGTTCCAGCGCGACGCCAAGCAGGCCGAGGTGCTGCTCAGCCGCCAGGAGCACCACCTGTCCAAGGACGAGACACCCGTGAGTGGACCCCCCCCCCCCCCCCCCCCCCCCCCCACTGTCTTTGGAACCTTTTCTTTTTGATCTGGAACCTTTACTCGTGAGCGTCTCACGTCTGGGGAACCTTTTACTTTTTCATCTGGAACCTTTACTTGGAGAACTGGAATCTTTCCTCGTAGAACTGGAACCTTTCCTCGTAAGACTAAAACCCTTGCTGTTTGGTCTGGAACGTTTTCTTTTTGATTTGGAACCTTTACTCATAAAACTTGAATACTTATTTTTTTTTTTAGTGTCCTGGAACCCTTTTTTATAAAACTAGAACCTTCTTTATTTGGTCTGAAATGTTTTCTCTTTGGACTAAAATTTCGTCATAGAACTGGATTTCAGTTTCCTTAGAACCGAAATCTCGTGAATATCCCAAGAACATTTTCTCACGGAACTGAAAGCTTTACTTGTAGAACTGGAATATTTTCTCTTTTAAAATACTTTTCTTGTGGGCATCCTGCGTCCTCACTCGATCAGTTCGCATCGGGTTGTGCATTAAGCCTTAGAGGTCTTGAGATTCACAGAGCAGAACCTCTTATTCGATCGTCTTGGATCGTTTAGTCTTGCCTCATATCGTTTTGGCTCGTCCAGTGGTCATTGGTTCTTTTACGAGGCTTTTTAAACAGGAACCTTTTCTCGTGAGCTTTCCGTGACCTCGTCGGAACAATTTGCACGAGAGCCGCTCATAGGCTACGCTTCTTGGCCCCAATCTTTAGAGTCTGCTGTGTTTGAGCGCTTATGATACAGTGGAACCTTGTTGATACATTCCCGGTTTTTGCGTTTTCCTGGCTTTTACGTTCAGGAGCGCCGGTCCCATTGCTCCCGTAGGAACACACACATTAATTTCTTGCTCAGTGCATTTGCTTTCCCGGTTCTTATGTCCAAAAAGCCGCCAACACAGCACTGACGGCGCTGGCCGATTCACTAGATGAACCGATCTGCGGACGGATTGATCACCTGATGACAATTCAGGTGATCAGCGCATTCGCACGGAGGGGGAGACGAGGGACAGCAAGGATCAACCAAATCGCTTTGCGACAACACAGCGCCGCAAGATGCCGACATCGTATTGTGGCACCGTCGTGTGAGAGCTAATGTGATATGTCGGTACGGTCCAAGGCCGTCGCATTAAGATGAAAAAGAATTGTGCGTTGCTGTCACGCGCCGAGCAGAACTGAACACCGTGAAAGGCTTAGCGCGAAACGCCGCTATATTTACTAACCCGAGGCGTGACAGAAGTGCGGTCTTGCTCAAGGAAGCTCGGAGTAGAAGCAACGGGGTTCTGGGCTCGCGAAGGGGCATTGGCCCGTCTCTTCGTTCTTGCACACTTGCGCACAACACTTCGATACACTACAGGTGCAAAAAGGTCTTGTCTGATGAGAGGCTGGACTGATGTGCAGGACAGAGCATGACTTGCTAGACAAGTTTTGACAGAAGCTTCTTGACGCGGACCCGGTAGAGTACCGGAACCGGCGCGCCAGCCGGGAACAGTTCCTGTAACTTTTTTTTTGCGCATGGAACCAAGAGTCGCAGGACAAGATGAACCTGTGAACGGACGAAGCAGACGAAATGAAACAATGCACTATCTTGGGTTTGCTTGTCAGAAAGGTGTTGTTGCCAGACAAAACACTTTTCAGGTCAACCCCTGCCAAAACCCGCAAGCAAAAAGTGCGGACCGAAAAGGCTGAGTGCCTTTTCACTCGCGGACTTTTACTTAAAACACGTCTAAGTCTGGACGAGCGATATGAGGATGGCGCATTGTTGTGTCTTGTTTTGTTTTGTTTGCTTCTTCTGGTACTTTTCAGAGTCTGTGTAAAGAAGCTTCTGTCAAAACTCGTGTAGCAGGCCGCAATCTTTCCTGCATGTTTGCCACAGCATTTTCTTGAGTGAGACCTTTTTTGCTGCTTTAATGCACTGAAGTGTTGCTCACGATTAGAACTGGCGAGGATGTCGTCAGACGCCCCTCCGCAAGCCCGGGGCTCCGTCGCCCACCCGCGTTTCACTTGCCCGAAGTGCCAGGTGAAAATTACTAGCTTTTTTTTAACGTAATCCAAGTTCGCACCAACGAACGTTTACAAACATTTTCTGGGCGTATTTGAGATCATGCCCACAAACTTTTACAGTACTTTAAAGGAGCCCTGCAAGGACTTTTTTTTTACTGTTTCTTAGTTTTCCTCGAACCTGAGCGCAGTGAACGAAGTAACTTAATGAAACTTTTCTTTCCGAATTTCGCTTTATTTTAAAAGTTATAGGCAAATTAAAATTACAAAAACAAGCAAAAAATAATCTCCTTCATGATGTCTTTGGCTTAAGTGGCCGTGAATTAGGGGAGGGGTAGTGAGCTCAGCGAGCGGTCACGGCTGCCTCACTCCGTGTCCACGGCTCGAGAGGGCGCCACTAAAGCATGTTCTGGACAGGAAGTGGGCAGCCAGGGCGGCTCGCATTGCATTTGCTGCGCGATTAAACACTAATTCGGCATGACACTTCATTGGCCACAAACGACAGCAAGCATAGGGTAAAGATCAGTTCAGAACGGGAGCCACTTCGCGCTGCCATACTGCCAAACGGCCAACAGCAAGCCAAACCTGCGCCGAATGCCTTCGGAACGCTCGGAATCGGTTGGATCCTCGAGTCCATAAACGACCACAGCGCCGCCGTGAACATCCGGAACCTTTCTACGCTCGCTGCTGTCTAATCCCACTACCCCTTTCTAGTATGCGCCGCCTTTTTTACCGCTTAATGGCGGGTATGTCAACGGGTCATTTCTGGTTTCTGGACTTTATAAACTGCATTTGTTTCTTTTCTGATCTAAAATACTGAACAAAAACTACTTTCATAAATAATTGAAATGGTTCGCGCCACTTATATTTTGTATTTTGACTAAAAAGAAGCTTTTAGCGACTCTGACCAGTAGTAAGCCCTGGACCAAAGACCTCACATTTCGCACGCTTTCGGCACCGTGGGTCGCCCTCGTAGGTGGAGGAGGTTTCCACGTCTTCCGGTTAAAATATGACGCACTGATATTTAGTTACTCTCTCCGTGCCCGCTGGTTTGTCCGAACCCCAAGAGACGTGGAAACCGCAAAAAAGGTAGACGCTTAAATAGGATTGCAGGGCCCCTTCAATTTCAGTTTGCACCAACGAATGTTTACAAACTTTTTCTGGGCCACTTTTAATTCACACCTACGTATTACTATTGCGTAAAATAAATTGTTTCATGACAGTTGCTATATTTCACATCTCTAGCATCCCCAATGATGCACTCGTTTCTTACATTTTCCTAAATTGTATATTTTTATTTTCCCAGCCCCCTGAAAAACGTATCAACGAGGATTTACCGTACTTAGCTGTATGAGGGCTGTGTGATGTAATTCGAGCTACGATGTTGTCCTATACTTTTAATTGGCTACAATTCCAATGGCTTAACACACTGCTTGTCTGTCAAGTCTGGTTAGCTGGTTGTAGCAGTCGAGCTTACAGGGTCCCCTCTCTTTGGCGCAGACGAGTCTGGAGCAGGTGGAGGACCTCATGAAGCGCCACGAGGCCTTCCTGACAACGATGGAGGCCAACGACGAGAAGATCAATGCCGTGGTGCAGTACGCCCAGAGGCTCTGCAACGAGGGCCACTTCGCCTCCGACAAGATCCGCAAGAAGGCCGACAGCATCCTTGAGAGGTGTGTGCACCCTCTGTCTGATTGTTCTCCCGTTCAAAGAATTTTTGTTTCATCCATTGCATGGGTTTTTAGTTTGAAGTGAATAGTGGTTTTGGCCGAAGATTTTTGAATCAACTTAGTACTTTCTTCAAGCTTTTCATTACTGCATCTTGCCTAAACGAAAACCAAGCTGAACTCATGTGGATTGCTCCCAAGCTTCCACTGGTCCATTTCTAGGTTGCTTAAGTTAATTTTAATGAAACTGTATTTGTGAACTGCGGCTATAAAGAAGCAACGACCGCAGAAGCGAGCTCCGCAAATGTTGCTTCTCCGCAGTGCATTGGTGCATAGTATGAGGTGCGCTCAATGGGGCCAACCCGCTGCGAGGAACACTTGGAAAAATATAAATCTTGCGGTTCATCTCGAAGCGAATGTTGGGAAGCTACTATTCGAAAATTCAAATATTTGCACAATTCTACCATTTTGTGATGATGGGGGGGGGGTCACACAAAAAAAAGTTGGACGTCAATTAAGAAGGATTGCGGAGGATACGCACAGTAATGGTATAAGTTAGCTCGTACGATTTCTTATATTTGGATTCCCAGAGGTGCCGATTAGACTGCTTTATTTTGCTCATGTAATATTCGAGAGATGCATTCTCACAAAGTTTGACAGAAATGTTAGTGTTTGCTCTTACAAGTGAAGTGGATAGCAGACTTATTTAGAAGTTCCGCTTTTGAACTTGCCTTGTCTGCAGTATTTATCAAAACATGCAGTTATGTGCAGAGATCAGTGTTTTTCAGGAAAATAAGTGTGGCTCTGTCTGGGGAAACTGTGATAGTGAATGTAACTGGACGATGCACGTACAAAGTCCTTGTATATTGAAGATTTGTAGGAGTTATCTTTTCATCTTTTTCTTAGCTGCCAAAACAATTTTCTTTAAGCTTTTTTGTTTTTTCTTGTGATGTCAAGAATGACTACATTGCAACTTTTTAGAAACAAATAGAAAGTTTGGCACAAAAACGATGGTAGGTCTTTTTGCGGTGACTTGGTCTTTGCAGATTCTGCGAATGGACTTGTCTTAACAATGAATCTTTCATTTAGAACACTGTAAAATTTTGTTCCCTAGAGGGATATGAGAAAGCAGCACTTTGGAAACTTTGTGCGAAATGTCAAGCGTACGAGTAAACATTTGTCTCAGTGTTCTCGGTCATTAACGATACCATGGTAAAAGGTAGCCGTGACAACCATACGGGAACAGCAGACCTCGGAGCTGGAGCCTGAACAATCTTATTTTATTATTTGCAGACGAGATGCCAACCGCAACCAGGCTAACGACCAGATGGCCAAGCTGGCTGACCAACACGCACTGCATCAGTTCCTGCAGGACTGCGACCAGGTGGGTCCCTCAGCCATTTGTTGTCAGGACCGAGTCTCCCCCGGACACAACAGAAGAACTGAGTAAACGACCATGGGGTGCTTTGGAATCGCCAATCGGCTACAGACCAAGATTGATATATCGATGACCTGTACTGCAAGTTAAGTATTTTAGAGCGCGGCTCTTAGGCACCCGTTTCCGGCTTGAGCGGCGTCGGCGTAGCCATGAGGTCACGTGACACCCCCCCCTTGAGAACACGTGACCCTGAGTGCCCTGCCCTCCTCCTCCTCAAGAGCTGCGCTCTGATTTGGCGTTACAGGGAGTTGTAAACGGCTTTCACTTTTTTTTACCAACAGTTGGCGAACTCCCCCCTGGACAATGGACAATGTATGTTGATGAACCATACTGCTAGTCAAGGTGTTTTTATGATTGTCCGCCCGGAGTTTAACCAACGGTTGGCAGACTTATTCCCGTGGACACAACAGAGAAGCGAACTATGTGATACTTTGGTTGTGCTGGTAGGCCGAAGACGTAAGCACGGCACTGCCGACAGAGGTGTTTTGTGAGTGTTTGCCGACATGGTTGGCCAATTGTAGATTTAATGGGACACACGTTTGGTACTTGGACCAGGTTTGGTTTCTTGCAGTTTGTTGCGCAACTCCTAGCGAAGGTGCGCTTTAATTTTTATAATACAAAGTAACGTTTTGCCAAGTAATGCCTGCAAACTTGCACACTACTGCTCCATTCACTTTTTAATATTTGCTCGTAGCCGTTGAAAGATTGCAGCCGAAGGAACAGACGTTGCTGTTTTCTGCGTAAACATTTTTTTTCTTTCCGTTTCGTAACGACCTGCTGCATGTCGCAAAAGACTCGAGGTTCCAACGAAGTTGTCTCGCTCCTTTCGAGACGGTCGTCCATCACAATCTGAGAGCAGAGCATTAGAATGGCTTCAGAACGTACCAATCGGATCGCCCTATACTTACAATCCACCACATCGCATCACAAAGTTCGTCGTCCCAATTTGCATTTGTCATGCACCGTAGCACGAGTTGCAAGAATCTGCGACGTTTAATTTCCCACTCATCCGGTTGTTCCTCGGAAAGTTTGACGCACTCCGAACAAAGCGGTGTTCCGCTCGGGCTATTCCGTTCCGCTCGTGTCGTGAATGCGGGGAGGCGTGACAGAGGGCATCGTCTCTTCACAGCCCGCCGACTTTGCTCGGCGCTCCGTGTCAGACTGTCGCTTTTATTTTAAAGCGATGACTTCATGCGGGAGCCCTACACAAATCTTTCTCACTTGTGTTGTTACGACTGGATGTGAGGTGACATCCATGTGACATCTAGTGCCACATGACATTATAGTGTCTCATGTCACAACGTCCCACGACGTCATAGTTTCACGTGATGTCATGTGACGTCGCACGTGACGTCAGAATTTTCCTACTGAATTTAGTGGGGAAACATACCACCCGAATTGTGATAGAGAATGCTGCTCATTAAAAACTCTGTCAAGCACCATTACACCTCCGTTGCATTGGACGGAATGTCCGGGCCGAGCGACTCACCCTACTGCCTGTTCTGCCTGCAGCTGAACGAGTGGGTGCAGGAGAAGAGCATCATTGCCCAGGACGAGACGTACCGCAGTGCCAAGACGGTGCACTCCAAGTGGACCAGGCACCAGGCCTTTGAGGCCGAGGTGCAGTCCAACAAGGACCGCCTCTACCAGGTCCAGCAGGTGAGATATATTTCTCTTTCCTAAATAACTAAATGGAACAGCGCGGAACATAGGACAGAAAGAACAGCACAACACGAGCGCTGCTTGATGGGCTAGTTGGTTCATGACTAAATGGAACAGCGCGGAACATAGGACAGCGCTCGTGTTGTCCTGTTCTTTCTGTCCTATGTTCCGCGCTGTTCCATTTAGTCATGAACCAACTAGCCCATCAAAGCACACTGCTCAAGTTGATTTCTCTTTCCTATCCCGGCTTGTTTTCCTTGTTTTCTTTTTTGCTTGTTTCTCTTTCTATGTTTCTGTTTCTCCTTTGCCAAGTGCTTTCTAACTTCTTTTGTGGCTTCATTTTGTTTTAGTTACTTTTTTTTTTGTTACGTCTTCATTTTTGGATTGACTTTTACCTCCATTGTTTCTCTCAATCTTCATTTTAAATTTATTAGCACTGTTTTCAGTCACAACTTGTGCTCTCCAACACTTTTTGATGCTTGCTTCTGCTCTCCATATCGACCCTTCACTCTCATCTATTCGTTCTTTGGCTTTCTCTCTCTTTCCTTTCTTTTCCACTGTGATTCTTTCTTATTACTCTCCTTGCTCTATGTGATTAATTTTTTACTGTCCATTTTCAAACTTTTTTGTGATTCTCTTGTTATAGTATCTTTCCAGTATCTCCCAAGCCCTAAAAGAAAAATATGATGTATCCCAATCATAGCGATGAAGTCCGGCGACACAGAATGTGCGGTGTGTTTCTGAGCTCGCCATACCTGTTCCACGTACAGCATGTGCAACAGGTCTAACTTAGTTTTTCTGTTAATTTTAACTGGGAGGTTGTGTTGTACCTTTTGCAATTGTGTTACTCTTTTTGTGGACATATTGTGAAATCCTAGCTCTATGCTTGTTATGCGTAACGTGTATAATACATTATGCGTAACATGTTGTGCGTAGCGTGTTATGCCTAATGTGTAAAACATCCCAAACGAGCGCCCGATCACGCCTTCCCAGGCCGGCCGCGCTCTCGTGGCGGAGAAGCCCGAGATGGCACAACTGGTAGAGCCCAAGCTGGCGGAGCTGGGCCAGCAGTTTGCCGCCCTGGAGGACACGACCAAGGAGAAGGGCCTGAAGCTCTTCGACGCCAACCGCCAAGTGCTGTACGAACAGACCTGCGACGACATCGACTCATGGATCGACGAGCTCGAGTCTCAGGTGCTGGTCTCTGAGACGGGCCAGGACCTGACCTCGGTGAACCTGATCCTCCAACGCCAGAAGGACGTCGAGACGCAGATGGCCCAGAAGGCACGCCAGGTGGACGAGCTGCAGAACCAGGTGAGGCATCTCCTCTTGAACCGTCTTGCATGGTCTGTAGTCTCGTCTCATCGTGTCTACTGGACCGTGTGCCTTGATACCTCTGAAAATCTCTTACAACATAGCGAATACACTGGCGCCACCTGTCGGGTAGCATGGAACACTTGGCAACCCCATACATTTCCTTTTTTTTTTTTTTTTTCGCATATTATTTTTTTTGCTCGTAATACATTTGTTTACATTATAAACGACCATTTCTTATGGTTAGTACGTACATTTGATCTCGAAAATGCCGCAAAACCTCCGCTCTAGTGGAACGCAGTTCCAGGGTCATTGCACGGATGGTGCCAGCGTGCCAGTGTTCTCTTGTCGTAAAATATATTGAGAGGTTTTAAGGGGGGACATGGCCTCGGAATTCAAAATTTTCAGAAAAAAACGTTTTTTTCAAAAATGATATGTTTATGCTTATTAACTTCCAAAGAATGGTTTCAGAAACTTTCATTTAAAAACATGCAGGATTTATCTCAGAATAAATTATTTTCGACATGTCGGCAGCCCTCCAAGTCAGCAGGAAGCAAGTTTTTTGTGTTTTTTATTTAGCACTGCTTCATACTCGTTTAACCTAGCCAGAACATCTCACCCTCATTGGAAGTGCCATTTACTCTAGATCTAGCTCGTAGAAGCTTTCGAAGTTTACAAGTATCAAGGGCCAGGGGGACCCAATACATCCAAAAAGAAAAAATCCTGAAAATTTGGTATGAGCAATTTTATTGGTTGACACCTGAAACAGGGTTTATGGTTGGTCCCTCCCGGTGACGTCATATTTTGTCGTCGTCATTAACGCCCCTTTACAGTACCTTCCACTTCAGATCCTATTCCTGCTTTGCTGCTCTTTCTCAGTGTGATTTTCCTCTTAGTTCCTCTCAGCTTATCTGTCAGGGAATGCCTGCTACAAAAGTTAGCATGCCTACAAACAACACAAACTGGTAGCTATTGCCAGGGGAACAACAGATGCTCAAAGACGAAGGTGCTAACAATGCTCCAGGTGAATTTTGCCTACCTCGGACTCATAAAAAATAAAGAAACCTAAAGTTGAAACTTCAAATGCATTTTTCTCAGTTTCACTTTTTGGCAGGAAATGTGGTATGAGGAAATGTATCATTGGACATTTTGAAAGTGTAAAGATTTCATTCAGTGTTGTCCTTGACTCAAATTTCCTGAGGAACAAGTTAAGGTACTCATAATCTGAAAATGCTAAATTCTTCATGACAAAAACTGAATATTTTAAAACTCACAAATTTGTTAAAATCGTTCGCTCTTTTTGGGTGTTATTGTTTTTCGCTAGAATCACATTTTCTACAGTTAATTTTTACCTTAACTTGCACTATGGGTATTCTACTTCACATTAAACTAAACATTTTGTGGATTTCAATTATTATTTTTCTTAAATACATTTCCTAATAAAGTAACTTTTTTCTGGAGCTTGCTAAGCATAGTATGCAGTAGAATTGGCCTATAAGGCTGAAACTTTAGATGTCATCAATCCTAATGGGGTTCAATTCACCCTGAAAGTTTGAATCACTTTGAGACAATGGTTCAAAAGTTGACCCTTCCAGGCCATGTCCCCCCTTAAGGCATTCGGTCCTAAGGATTAAATTCTTGTAGAACTAGAACCTTGTAGAATTGTTACTTAGAAACTGGAACCTTGTAAAACTGGTGCCTCTCTCTCAAAGACACAGAAAAATTTCTTGTAGAACTGGAACCTTTTCTTTGGATCTGGAACCTTTTCTCGTAGAACCGGACCTTTTCTCATAGAACTGCAACCTTTTCTCGTGGGTATGGTGCTTATATACTCCGAGAACTGGAACATTTTCTTGCAGAAACGCAACCTTTTCTCGTAGCGGCCCTAGCCGAGCCGCTTTTCCCACATGCAGTGCCGCTGATCAGAAGCCGAAATAAAACGGGCGGGAGAGAGAGGGGATCGGCGTTGGGCATTCACATCTGCTCTAGTTCTCTTCCTACCCTCTCCCTTTCACGAGCATCCTTACGCCCATTGTCATGTCTCCATTTCAAAGCCTGCCCTCTCCCTTATTGTTCCCTCCATTTCTCGTTTCATCGAAGGCCTCATAATTGCCGCTCAGTTCGAGGAACCTTTCTTTCTTGCGAAGGGGCATGGGCTGCTGTTGTACGAGGCACACTCCAATGCCTAGCGGCGGGTTTAAGAGGCAGGGCTGGCTTTTCTTCCATGTTTTGTGTCCCGCTCGCCCCAGGGAGTTGCCCAAGGAGAACTGTGTTGTGAGCACGCTTGTTGAAACATATCGTGATGCGGCCATTGTGATCCAATGCCCTGGCCTGGGTGTCGTTCATAAAATAGTCCTTTTGGGAACAAGGCACAACCTGTAGCTGGAGAGACACCTTTGGCTGAATTTGTATTAGACACAGTTGATATCGAACTGCAGTTCTTTATTGAACCTGCTTGGCTCTGGGGGTAACGCTCGTTTATGGTGTCGTTACTTATCATTGACGCTCTTCTGTGCCCATGTATTTTTCGTAGGCTGGCTCGAAGGACGGCAACTTGGTAGCTGCTGCATTTTGAATTCGTTACTGGAGATCACACGTAACCGCATTGCAGTTTGCACGGATCTCTGGTTTTCTGAAGAAATTCCTGCTAAACGAAAGGTGCTTCTGCTTCGGAATATTGCAAACAAAGCGTTAGCTGTGCACTTCCAGTACCGGCATTATGAAATTGATTAGAATAGAGGTCAGGAAAAGCTGTATCAGGTCATGCCAGGACGTATGCCTGGCCATGACCAGGCCAGGCTTCGTTAGACCATGTCAGGTCAGGTTAGGTGAGATCGGGTTCGTTTAGGTGAGGTGAAGAAGAGCGGTTGGGTTAGGTCACATTTGGTTAGGCTAGATTGGGTTAACTCAGAATAGGTTGTGTTGAGTTAGGTTATGCTGGAGGGCTCGATTCGGCCTAGTTATGCAATACTTCGTCAAGTAACTTGATTCAATCGTGTATAGTGACTGATTTTTAGGCTTCTTTACTGTACAGGTGTAGTGGTTTGGCGCCGGTTTCATGCACCACTTACGGCACGCGTCGTGCTGAAGGGCGCTGACACACTGTGTGACACATCTGTGCAGGCGACGTACCTGCAGAAGCTGGACCCCCAGAAGACGGAGGACATCATCGCCAAGCGGTCGGTGGTGGAGCAGCGCTTCGAGCGGCTGCAGGCTCCGTTGATGGAGCGGCGCAACCAGCTGCTCAAGAAGAAGGAGGCCTACCAGTTCCGCCGGGACGTAGAGGACGAGAAGCTCTGGGTCCGGGAGAAGATGCCCCTGGCCCAGTCGCCCGACCGGGGCGCGTCGCTCTTTGGGGTTCAGATGCTGCGCAAGAAGGAACAGTCGCTCCGCAACGAGGTGACCGCCTTAGCGTAGCGGCAACGGTTGAAATGTTGCAGTTTTTCTTTCCGATTTAGTGGATCCACGCAGTGTCGCTCAGCTTGCGTTAGCCCGTCTCGTAGCGTCTTACGCCGAACGCGACGCCGGCACGTGGCGATGCCAAGATTGACGCGTTTGCAGCTTTGTGCTGACTCTCCTCGATGCCGCTTTGACGCCACCAACAATGACGTTAGGCTCAGGCTTTATCTTCTAGGCGTTACTGGTTCAGCTTTGAAGCAGGGTCGTCGCAAACCAAACCTCAGTCGTTTGTTTTCGAGAAAATTCAACCGATCTCTCGCCGTAACCCACATGCGTCCTATAGGCCTTTTTTTGGCGTGGTCTCTTCGGTGTGGCCTGCTACGTCTGGAAGGCATGCTTTGTTTTTGCTTGCATTTTTAATGTTCCGTGCAGACGGAGTACTGCGGAGGAGCTTTGTCGACGACGGCGGGACACGGGCCCATTTGGTTTGTTCGAATTCGCACACCATGCAAGTTCATGTGCTGGGTTATGTCACGGTCCCTCGACACCGCGCTCGAGGACAAACGATGCTTAAGCATACCGTCTGCAAGTTTCGAGGTTATTTTTCGAAACTTGGGGACAGAGGGGTCGCGCCGGGCATCACAATATCCAAAGTGAAACAGAGCCACCAGAAATGTGCCGCCCGTCAGAATTAGAACCTGTGGTCATTGCTTTTGACCAGTCTAAGATTCCCGTTGCAATCGCGTGTCTGCTTTTAACACGGATGGTAAACGCAGAGTCGAGCTGCTTTACCCAGTTGCTTCCTCGGCAACTCCTCTGTTAGGGCTGCACGATCCTGAGGCCGCACCTGCGGGAGAGGGAGACGGGGGGGATCCAGCGGCCGCGGATATATTCACGATGCAACGTTTTCGGCGCAAACACAGCGTCGCTGATTGGTCACATTTTGCCAAGGAAAGATAATGATGAGTGCCAAATTTGAGCTGCTTAGAACAGTGCTCTGAATAGGGACGTTTTGCCATACCGACTGATTTTCATCACATTATTCTAATTTCAATAGAAATGCAGGAAAAATCTGGAAATCACTTGTTTGTGCTGACTGTTTTGCACCTTGTGTGCCTGGTGCCTATTTTATTTTTATTTATTTAACGAAACCGTGACTCTTCGCTAACAACAAAAGCGCCGTTAATAAAAGAAAAAAAAAAAAAGAAGATCAACACACAAAATGTGGATTAAGCAACTTTGTCAAATGAAGCAGCGAAACTTTCTTTTGATGAAAGCATTAACATATCAGTTTTGACTGAATTCCTGTCGTGGCTGCCCAAAGAAAAAACAAATATTTGAAAAAACAAATTGCATTTGAATGTGTATTGCTCTATCTCCTTTGCACCAGTGCGGAGAGGAGGGCGTCAATCGAACGGGTCTGTCGTGTTCCCTCGCAGGTGGACAACCACGAGCCCCGCATCGTGTCCATCTGCGAGAACGGGCGCAAGCTGGTGGCTGAGGGCCACGAGGATGCGGCGGAATTCGACCGGCTGGTCAAGGAGCTGGAAGACCTGTGGGCCAAGTTGAGGGATGCCCTGGACGCCCGCCGCAGGGACCTGCTCGTCTCCGAGAAGGCACACCAGGTTTGTCATCCCCCACGGCAGCCAGGAGTTGGGACGACGGCGACACTCGCATTCGCTCGTACTTTTTGCCGAAACTCTCGCGACCGACTGCCGGGACTGCGACGTCCGACAGCACGACACGGCCGCTCCTGCGACGCAATTTGTTGCCACTGCGGCATGTTTCGGCAAAACTCGCCCACAAGTGCACTCTCTCACCTCACTCACCCTCACCGGTCGGGCGTGAGGTGAGGGTGAGTGCATTTGTAAGCCTTGAAAACACGTGAGTTTGAGGTTGAGTGAGGTGCGCAAATTCGGTGAGTTTGTGAGTTTGGTGAGGTGCGTGAGTTTTATGATTTGGGTGAGGGACGCAAGTTTGTGAGTGAGGACTTGAAAATGAGCGTGATCGTGAGGGTGAGTGAGTTTTGAACTTTTTATTTAGATCTGGCTGTGTGTGAGTTAACCAAAAATGCGGACTTTTGCACTGTTGGACCACTTCTGACGTACGGGTGGTACAGGGCACTAAACACCCCACTCGACGACGCGTCCCAGTCACCGTAATAGAAGGGGATAATTCAAAGTTGCCGAGTTTGATATAATCGGACTGACCGTAGAACTCTATACCCCCTTTCGGACCGCCAGACCTCTATACTCCGTTTCACATTATATCCAACCATAGCCAATGCTCCGATCCGATGGAGCCAATTGGCTAGTGCCAAAAGTGCGTCGTCGTGACGCTCATTCTTCTTGTGCGTCTGCTATTACTGGGTAAACCAGTCGTGTGCAGAAAAGGTTGGCTGCACGTTTGGTCATTCTGCCGAATGCGTTGAAATGCAGTAACTTTATAGGGCCATCGTTGGCAGAAAGCGTTTTAAAACAAAATTTTATTGAAATACTTTTAATGTTCCACAAGCCTTTCAGCTTTAGGGTTTTTACTGAGGTGATTACGCGATTTCTCCGCACGCGAACACAGTGTGGCGATAGTTGGTAGCACTGCAGTGGCTGTCGCAGTCGTGGTAGCTGTTTTTGTTGTTCTTCATGGTGTTGCCATTGTCTTCTGATTTGGACGTTACACAGAGAAACTGTTCCTGTACCGGGAAGTAAGCTACGAAGTCCATGCAATATAGTCCGGGAACGCCTCGCACGAAGACGCAATCGATGGTGGTCGTTTCTGCTCCCAATTGTCAGGATCCCGATCTTGAGGCAGGCGCTCTTGTTTTGGTGGCATTGTGAAGGCTAGGGGTTAAATGGCACGCAGAGAGAGAAGCTGGGTTTTGCATGAAAACAGATTACGTCACACCGTCCTCTCTTTGCGATGCTGCATGCACTTCCCGTTTAGCACCTCCCAGATACAAATCCTTTGCACTGATTTTTCTGGGTCACCAAAAGAGGAGAACGCACTTTCCTGCCCTTTTCACTCCTTGTCCGTGTTTTAATTGTACACCACCTGTCTTTGCTCTTTTTTCTTGCCCTTTTAAACCCTTCGCTTTGTGCGTTCTCACACCACCAAAGTCTGCTCCTTGCATTCCTGCGTGCTGGGTTCGTGGCTCAGACAGCTGTGTGCTCAGCTTAACTGCCAGTGACCAAGATTCTATCCCTGGCACTGTTTCTTTTTTTTCCCAATACTGTTTAGTGGTTACGAATCGACTGACCTACAGATTTCGTGCTTACACGGCTCCAGGTGCTGGTTGGTCCTGTAAAGCTATCGCTTTAAAACTGTAGAATAGGACACATTCACTGTGCATGGTTGATTTAGCAAGCGATAGCGAGCGCACGAGGACGACGAGCGCCGTGACGACACACTTTTTGGCACCACTCCCTTGTCTCCGTCAGATCCTGGTGTTTGTTGCAGTCGAACTTAAAGGGCAACTCCGCTCAATTCCGAAAAATTTAGGCTTACATGTGATTCCATTTCACAAAGCACTACTAAACAGCTCGACGTCTTTGAATTCGTGAAATGTGGAATATTATTTTTGTAATCTTAATTTAAACATCAGCTGATACCGAAACCAAAACTTTAGTTGCATCAAGCAACATTGGTCTCGGGGCGTCAGAGTCATGGCCACGTCACGTCGAACCACGTGGTCTTGTGACATTCGGGAGTGAGCGAGGGACAGGACACGTGACGCAGGTGGGTCGCTTCGCATGGCGTGGACGGTGATGGCCCGGGGGAGAGGGGGAGCGGAGAAACAGACCGATAAGCGCGCAAACTAGCGCATCCGCGTTACGGTGATTACGTGGACGCCGCTGAGCCAACATCAGGAGGAGAAACTCATGACGTCATCGTTCAATTTCGCTCTGAGAAGTAAAAACAAACAAAACATGAGAATG
This sequence comes from Ixodes scapularis, assembly GCF_016920785.2. NCBI lineage: Eukaryota > Metazoa > Arthropoda > Arachnida > Ixodida > Ixodidae > Ixodes > Ixodes scapularis. The sequence continues at coordinate 58,976,665 of NW_024609836.1, read as the reverse complement.
ATGTAGACATGCCTCTGACGTAGCAGCACAACGTTGGCCGCTCCAAATCCGTCGCATTGACTGCGCTGACGATTACGCCTCACGTCTCACGCTAGAGCTGGCAGATTTCGGCGACTTGGCTCATTTGAAAGTTTGCTGGCCAGTTTAATAAATAGATTGTAATATTTGACATGGGGTTTTCTAAATATCAAAAATGAAGCGGAGTTGCCCTTTAACGTGTAACGGAGAACCAAGCATGCTAAAGAGAGGTGTGGCGTCGTCCGGCGGCATCCTCTTTCTGTAACGCAGTACTACTTCGACGCGAGCGAAGCGGAGGCTTGGATGAGCGAGCAGGAGCTGTACATGATGGTGGAGGACCGCGGGCGGGACGAGATCTCCGCCCAGAACCTGCGCAAGAAGCACCAGAACCTGGAGGGGGCCGTGGACGACTACGCCGACACCGTGCGGCAGCTGGGAGACACTGCGCGCCGCCTGGTGCAGGAGGAGCACCCCGACAGGTGGGGAGCCCCTCTCGCTCGTCGGTCTGGGAGCGAGCAAATGCCTCGTTTGGTCGCTTTTGCAAAAACTGCAAAAAAGCCATGTCTATTTTAGGGAAAAGAAGTAGTGTGAGATGATTTTGTTAATTGATGTATTTATGTATTTATTATAAATCAAGTAAAACTTCAGTCAATACCACCAATTTGGTACAGCCAAAGCAGGAGTGAATGATGGCAGTACAATTGGCATTTCTTCACCAACATGAAAGAACAAAATTTGTATACACGTCCTTTTGCACGATAAATATAACTGCGTACAGCAATAACTTTTCTTTTTTTTTTAAATTTGAGAATACACATTTTATTTATACGCTCATATCATTATACATGCGTACAGTAGTACCCTGTACAACATGGCGGCTATAGACATATCAAAACGTTTCACCACTGCAAAATGACCTCTGGAGCATTTTCAAAGAACAGAATGTGATTTATTGGCACGAAACGGGCGCATAAGCGGCACCATGCCGGGCGGAACAGGCAGGTAAAAACACTAAATAAGTAATCTGTGCGAACAATGTTGCTGGGAAGCTTGTTCCAAAGGTGAAGCGTGGTCGTCATCGTCCCGTCAGTGGCTCTAGCAGTAGGTCACACGGTGTGGCGCCCCCCGGTGCGCAGTGACCAGATCACGGTGCGGCAGTCGCAAGTGGACAAGCTGTACGCCGGCCTGAAGGACCTTGCCCTGGAGCGGAGGCAGAAGCTGGAGGAGGCCCTGCGCCTGTTCGGCCTCAACCGGGAGGTCGACGACCTCATGCAGTGGATCGCAGAGAGGGAGGTGGGTGACACCTCGCTTGGGATGTTGGCGTTTGCGACGGGACACCTTAGCAAAGGGCACACTTATTCCTCGTTGGCGTGCTTCCTGTCTGTGTGCCCCACCGAGCACGCCTGCTGGCTGACAACAATATTTTAAGATGATCAACTCAGTCACAGCTATATTGAGCTATATTGAAACGTAGCTCGGTGTATAGGACGTTTGTCGTAACCAGATTTTGACCACGGGGTGACTTTGAACGGCCGTAGTACGGCGACTAGGGACGGCTACAACTAAATCGAGACCGTAATCGACGCGACCTTACAACCAAACGCAGCCCGGTGTCTATGTTTGGCCATAACTTGGCAAAGAGCGAATGTTCTGGCCCCTTCAAGCCAATTGAAGCAAAGTCGCTTTTGATTACCCCGTCACTCAAAATTTGTTCAAAAGCGGCTTTCCTCTCTCGGCGTGCGCAACTAGTGAGACAGAGCGTAGTCACGTGTCTTAGTTCAACATGCCGATTATTTCTCCCGGTCCGCACGCATCCTTCGCCGTTTGCCAAGTTAGGGTGAGACGGCGCATACAATAAACCTATTCCGACTGTGTGGCGATTTCCAAATGACGAAGCCCCATAACTAAGCAACCAAGGGTGGCAACGTTTCTCAACTGGATTGACACCGCCTCTCGTGTGACCTTGGAGGCAAACGCAGCTCAGCATTGTCTAGGACAAACGTATTCCGACCGTGTGGCGATTTCGAGGGGCAAGGTTCTGTAGCTATATATAACCAGAGATGGCAGTCTCGCGAAACCAGGCGGAGACAGTAGCTGACGCGGCCTCGCGCGTTCCCCCTCGGCACAGGTGGTGGCGAGCTCGCAGGAGCTGGGCCAGGACTACGAGCATGTGACGCTGTTGCGCGAGCGCTTCAACGCCTTCCGGGACGACACCAAGGCGGTCGGGGAGGAGCGGGTGCAACGGGCGTGCGCCCAGGCGGATGCCCTGATGAGCCAGCAGCAGGGCACGGGAGGCGATGCGGCCACGGCGGCCCAGTGGAAGGACACCCTGCAAGATGCCTGGGCAGACCTGCTCGAGCTCATGGACACCCGGGCACAGGTGCTGGCCGCCTCCTGGGACCTGCATCGCTTCTTCCACGACTGCAAGGACGTCCACCAACGCATACTGGTGAGACACAGGGTGTGGGCCCCCCCGGGCGTCTGGGCAGAAAGACGGGCAGGAATCGAGCTCTGCGTTTTTGTTTGCTAATCGGAAACTTGCTAAAAGGGGTGTTTGGGCTGGTTGGTTATGTGACACCTTGAAGTAAAAACGGCGTAACTGGACAAAGTTTGAAAAAAAGAAAAAGATCCGTCGCCCTCTCAGATATGGAATTGTACTATTTGACTTAGTCATGTTAAAATAAGCAACGCTCTTGTAACAAACTGTCTTTATCTGGTTTCAAAGATGACGGGATCGCTCGCGATTTCTTTTTCCTTCATACTTTGGTTTGTTTTGGCGTCGCCTAAGTGTATATGTACTGGGTGAAAACAAAATTAACAATCGGTTGATAGTCAGCGCAGAGTCCAGTCTCTTCTTGTTCTTTGTCCTTGTCCAGTTGTGCTGTTTTTAACTCAAGATGTAGTTATAAAGCCCATGTGTAAAAAGAGGTTTGGAAGAAAAGACATTTGCTGAAAGGACATGCACCAGCACATCCTAGAGTTCCTCGGTATGCTCCCCCGAAGGGGGGGCAGAGTTGGGCATTTGTTTTCCCTGCGCCGCCACGCCGCTATTCGCCGAGATCCATCGGGTGAGGAGCAAAGCATCCGGCGCCATGTGAGAAAGCCACCTTTACGGTCGCTTCGCCGACGTTGCTCGTGCCCCGGCGTATGTTCCCCTGCTTTTGCCCTCCTCCTCCTCTCCTGTTTTCCATGAGCGGCGGCGCGCGCGGCGCCGCTATTCGCCAAATTTAGTCACGTGAGGAGCAAAGCATCCAAGGCGTGCAAAAAAGCCGGCGCTACGGCCACCCGCCGAGGCTGAATGCGCAACTCTGCTACTGTAGGTAGCTACGGTATTTATTTGAATATAAGGCGAGGTTTTTTTCCAAAATCCGTTGTCTCAAAGTCATACCCCGCCTTATATTCGAAGCTCAGTATAGCAATATGGCGATTTTTTTTTTCTTTTTCTTGGGTCCTTCAACTGCCCCCTTGCCTTATAAACGTGACTGCCTTATATTCAAATAAATGTGGTATATACAGGAACTCTAGCGCATCCTGGTGAGCGAGGGTGTCGTGGTGTTTAAGAGACAGGGAGAGGAACGGCAACGAGCAGGAATGGAGCTCGTCATTTTTGTTGGCCAGTATAAAACCTTGTCTATAAAAAGAAAAATTTTGAATGACATTGAACAAAATATGTTTGTTATATGCTTGAGTAGGACACATTAGTCACAAAGTAAACTTGCCCCAAAAGAAAAACATGTTTAGTGCAATATCTATGTCACTATAGACACGTATTGAGTTGGGAGCGTTTCTGATATTTTAGCACGTCGACTGGAAATAGAAGCATGTTTCGGAATATTTCCTAAAAACAATTAACTCCCCACAATTTTTTTTAAGGGGAAAGCATTAGCTGTTTTATGGAGCGAGCCGACGTTATCGGCTTCAAACGACCGCTTAAATCCTTTCTTCAAGTGCAGCCAGCTCCCAGCTATGAAACCACGCGAAAAGCCTGACCATGACTCCTAGTTTCCCTGCTTCAATCCCTTTGGCTGGCGCGCGTCGACGAGGCTCCCATTGGCCGCTGCGCGTCAGTTTCAATGACTGCTCACCCCATGACCGTTGCGTGTCCGTCTGCGTACCGTTAACATAGAGTGTCCAAGTTTAGCGTGCCCAGGAGAGCGCGCGTGCTGACCGGTAGCGAAAAGTATGCAGCAGACGAAATAAGGGAGCAGACGAGCCGCTTGCATGTTTTCACATTCACAACTCATCAGAGGTGCTTAGGTGTACCTCGATTCTTTTTTTTCTAAATTGCTAAACACTGATTTTTGAGGAAAGGATGCTGGACAAAGCACACCCCATAGTTCAGTTTCCTCGCCAATAGTGTTGATAGCAAGCTCAAGCATGGTTATGATGCCAGTTTTCCTAGATCTGCGTTGCTTGGAGCATGCTTTGATCCTTGTCCATGTCCACGTCATCCGTGCAGGAGAAGCAAAACAGCATGTCGGACGAGCTGGGGCGTGATGCAGTGAGCGTGCAGAACCTGCAGCGGAGGCAGGCCAACTTCGAGAACGACCTGCAGACCCTGGGCTCGGCCGTGGAAGCCATCCAGGGACAGGCGGCGCAGCTGGGGGCCGCCTATGCGGGCGACAAGGCTAGAGAGATACAGGCAAGTGCCCATTCCCCTGATTGTGATTGACTGCCTGGCCAATCAACTCATTCATTGGCTGACCAGTGATCAAATATACCATTGACGAGTCACTCAATTGTCTTGGAAAGGTGCAAGCAAGTGCCTGACCCTGATGATGGGCTAGATAGCTGGCTGATCAACTTATTGATTGGCTGACATGCTGATTGATTAACTAATATAGTAAATCAATCCTGTTAGGGAGATACAGGTGGGTGCTGCTCTACAGTGGTGGACTGATTAATTGATTGATTGACTGACTGACTGACATGCTGATTGATTGACTAGTAATCAGATGCACCTGCAAATTGTTGACCAAGAATCAAATTTACAATAAATGAGCCAACCAATCATTTTTCGTGTGTGTTTGCCAGCATATTGATTTATCATTTAGCTGATACAGCGAATTACTTATTGATTGGCCAGTTGGCTTGGTGTATGATTGACTATTCTGTGAATCACGAATATTCACATTAAACAGCCAATTAACTGATTTAGTGTCCATGTGTTTTGGCTGACTGGTAGATTGTTTGACTGATATGCTGATTCACGGACCAATAACTGAAGATACATGTTTTGGTATGTTTTGGCTTCCTGGTGTATTTATGGATCAGCCGACACTGAATGACCTGGACATTGATTGGCCAATATGTTCAGTGTGTGATTGACTGCTTAGTAAATCACACCTATGTATGCCGATCACTTCGTTAGCTGATTAGTGGTAATTTGTTTTAAGCTGGCTGATGGATTGAGTGACCGACACGCCTGCTGAACGCTTCATAATTTCCCAGTCAAGCGTAGGATGGATCAATAAATTAATCGCTTTGCACACTAATATCATTCAAATAATTTAGTGCACAGGCACGTGCCTGTGGGTCAACAGGCATGTCTTCATTTAAGATTCTGCAATAGTGTCACATGAGCCTTTGTTTCTTTAGTTCAATGATGTGTTGTATACAATGAGACGTTCGTGCTAGGCTCATATTTGAGTCAAGATGCTGCAAAGATGGATGTGCCAACCCCACGCCTTCTCACCATTGCCCGTTCCTCCCGCCTCCTCCAGAGCCGTGAGTCCGAAGTTGTGGCGGCCTGGCAGCGCCTCCTGGGGGCCTGTGACGGGCGCAGGGCACGGCTGGCGGACACGGGCGACCTGTTCCGCTTCCTGTGCATGGTGCGCGACCTCCTGCTCTGGATGGAGGACGTCGTGCGCCAGATGAACACCTCCGAAAAGCCCAGGTGAGCGGCGGTGGATGCGGGAGGTTTCCAGACCCTTTTTGAATCCAGGGGAACGTGCCTGGCAGTTATTTTGTGAGGCGATTTCGGTCAATTTTTGTTGTAGTGAAAACAAAACTTGAATTTCGGTTCCGTGTCAATTATCCCTTTGTGGTCCGACTTATTCCTTGGTGGGGTATGCTTAGACTAGCATGAGCCGCACAGTGTCGCCACTGGATCTTGGTTTAACGGTTTAACCCAACGTCGTTTGATCAACTGGTTGCAAAGCTCTGCTCAGAAAAGGAGGGGGTTTGCTTTACATGTGTCTCTGGGAGGGCACGCACACCTCATCACAAGCTATTATCATCGTCATTGCCTGCTCTCTCTGCTGCTTTGCTGGTGGCAAACAACTTCTCAGTATCTTCAGCTGTTTTCTTGTAATGGCGCAAAAAATATTTGTTGTGCTTTCTTATCAAGTAAAAACATTAGAGAGTTTTAGAATAGCATAAAGACTTTTGCGTTAGCACTGCATGTGTACAACGCGTGGAAGCTTTTTTAGTACGGCGGAACGCAACTGCATGCGCCAGCAGTTGCAGTGCCATCTAGGTGTGCCCACGCAAACCACCCTCATCGCGCTGTCCCACTCGTGACGAGAGCAGAACCCATTGTGCCACCTTCTGGGTCGTAGAACTAGCGACCCGTGAAATCTGTCGGGAAGGTTTCGTTAGCAGACAGAGGTATCGTATTGTGCTCGCCGCAGGTTCGGACACAGTTTTGTACGGCCTCTATCGATTGTACATCATCTGTGAGCCAACTGAGCGCGTCTAACAACGGCATGGACGAGTTTGGCCGACCCGTGTCCGTCTCTGCTCCCATCCTACAGGGATGTGTCTGGGGTCGAGCTGCTGATGAACAACCACCAGAGCCTGAAGGCGGAAGTGGACGCCCGGGAGGACAACCTGTCCTCGTGCGTGGCCCTGGGCAAGGAGCTGCTCGCCCGGGGCCACTACGCCTCGGGGGAGATCAAGGAGAAGCTGCTCGCCCTCACCACCCAGCGAAGCGCCATGATGGCCCGCTGGGACGAGCGCTGGGAGCACCTCCAGCTCATCCTGGAGGTCTACCAGTTCGCCAGGTACCGCTTCCCCTTTTCTTGGGCACTTTCCTCGCGCGAAGACACCTAGGCTCTGTAGCTGCGCCAGACTGTGCCTGGAACGACTTTGTGCTGCATTGTAGCATGATGTGTACGTACAATGGGCAAAGGTGTTCCTCATGTGGATGCGTGGTTTAGGGCATTTCGTTAATAGCGTTGTGCGAATATTAAAATTTTTGAACAGTAGTTTCGAATAATACGTTATTCGAAATTTGCTTCGAGATGATCTGTGACGTTCGCATTTTTCGAAGTGTTGATTGCGGCAGGTTAGCCCCAACATCTGCGGAAGCGAGCTCCACAGATGTTGCTTTTCTGCAGTGCACCGGTGCTCGTCAAGAAGCACACGCGACTGGGATATCCCCGCCGAAATGAACATTTCAAAAAGTGCAAATATCGCAGTCAGTGCATAGGAGAAAAACTCACTTTCAGAGCGGCATGGTGCATGTGTGCTCCTGGCGCATTTAAAAAGAAACAAAAAATTTGTAAGTTTTAGTACCTGCATCACACTAAAATTTTCAAAATTGCGCTGTGGCTATTATGCGATTGTGTATGTTGGCAGAGATGCCCTGACAACCTGTGCTCATCATTTAAGATTTCTTATTACTTTTTTTTAATATGAAATTGAAGAAAGGATATTTGCATATAGAAAGATTTATAAATCCCCTCGATTAGGTATAGCTGGCTATCTCTATAGATGTAATTTTATGTAAAATATTTCTTTTTTCTTTTTCCCCATCACAATGTTGGTATTAAACTTTCTGAGGCCACCGCCCATAAATATGGTTAGACTAAAATTAAGTAAGCTTAGAAATAGACAAGTGGAAGCTTGCTAACAACCCTCATAAACTTAGCTGTGTTCTTGTTTAAGCATGGTGCAGCAGTAGTGAAAGGCTTGGAGAAACTATTTGTTATTCAATTCAACAATATTTGGCCAAAACCACTATTCACTTCGAATTCGCTTCGAACTAAAGTCCATAATATGCACATGACTACTCTCTGATATGGACACCTTCGTTTCCCTCCAGAAGTCATCTATAATGCAAGCTGTCCACATTATCCCTTTGCCTACTGCAAAAATTTTGAAAAAAAAAACGATTTGAAAATTTAGTTTTTTTTTATGTTCCCTATAAATGCCAAAATATTTATTATATGAGAAATCTTTGAACACACTGCAAAAGAAAAAAGGACTAAAGTTCCTCTTCACTGCATTACCGCAGACAGTTCGCATCACCTTGCGCATGGACGTTCAGGCCGGGCGTAGCAGTACTGCTGACAGTTCACATCACATTGCACGCAAAGTGAACGCAAGACATGGAGGGGCTGGAGGGGGATTTTCTACATTGATTCTAGTCCATGCCGACACCGCGACACGATGTCCTCATCGAAATCGGAGTCGTCTGGGCTCAAATTCAATAACTCGGTTGCATTGCTCTCGCTTCGATGAAAGATTCATTTCCTCATCTTTCGAGTCTGAAAAGACGTCACAATATCTTTGTTTTCGCCCCAATTTTGAGGCAAGATTGTCACTACGAACGCAGCGACCAGAAGTTGACGTCGACATTTTTAAATCCCCTGTTGCCCGCGTTCGAACAATTTTCTGCCAAATTTAGAAATTTACCACGTTTTTGTTCTCCATGAAGCGCCCTCTATCCACGGCAAAGCTCACTAGAAACACATGGGCTAGCCCAGTTCGTCCACGGCAGCGTATGAGAGCCCGAATCACCGTGGACGAGCCCAGCTCGTCTTCGGGGGGAGCGGTAGAAACAGTGTGGACGATCTCAGGTCGTGCATGGTAGGGAAAGGGTTAAGTAAGGACTTGTTTTCCTTACTTGAACTGAACAAAACCCCTAGCCGGTGGTGAAGCAAAGTCTATTTCACCTTAATCAGTCCTTAGCCAAAATTGACTGGTCATTTCATTCTACCGCCAAGTCGACCTTGCGACGACCTTGGACTGACCTTGCCGCCTTCCCCACAGAGATGTGGCTCACATCACGCTCCTCTGATCTTTATTCGTCAAATGAGCCATCAAGGCCTTTGTCATTGGTCATGTTTGTGTGACCTTCGGAATCATTTGACGAGCTCGTTCGTAAGGACCACGAGTTCGACCTTGAACTGACCTTGACGCCTCTCTTGCAGAAATATGGCTCGTATCACGCTCGATTGATATTTGACCGTTAAGTGGGTCGTCGAGGTGCCGGTCAAGTCTGTTTTGTCCTTTGGGTTGCATTTGACAAGCTCGCTTGTAACGACCGCAAGTTCGACCTTGGACTGACCTCGATGACCCCCCTCGCAGGGACGCGGCCGTGGCGGAGCACTGGCTGGTGGCCCAGGAGCCCTACCTGCTCAGCCAGGAGCTGGGGCACGCCATCGACGAAGTGGAGCAGCTCATCAAGAAGCACGAGGCCTTCGAGAAGTCGGCCGCTGCTCAGGAGGAGCGCTTTGCAGCCCTCGAACGTCTCACCACGGTGAGTGCTTGGTGCTCCGTGCGGTGCAGTCTTCTCCCCGCAGGTGGCGCGAGCTTCTCGCGAATGGAGCCTGCAATTCTGCTTTCCTGTCGGGCACGGGGAAGCCGACTGTCGCGGTTTACATGAGGAGGGTGTCGAGCGGTGACGCGCCGGTGACGGGGGGCTTGAAGATGCGATTTGCGTCGGAAGCCGCAGCATGTTGCTCGGTGTCCCAGGGTGCATTTATGGGTGTAAATGTTACCAACGCCTCGTCATTCGCTGAAGTCCTCTCACAAACGTAACGCGTGATTCGGGGTCCTGAAGAGTTTGCCCCCTTTTGCTCTAGGGGGGCAAACGACAGAAAAGGGTCGTGTGTTGTTGTGGGACTTCTAAAATGGCGAAGGGTTTACGATGGCTGCTGTGGGGTCGAATGTAAAGCTGTAAAGAGCTGTATTAGTTTTAGGGAGGTTGTAACATTTTTTGCTTTCAGTGTGTTTTTGGGTTTGTTGAGAGCTTGTCGACCCTTCGACATCAAATGGTACCCAAAAGCTATGATACAGAAAAAAAAAGAACATTTGCTGTTCGTGTTGCTAATGGTGACTTAGAAGCTTGCTTAGGTGCATCGGAAAAGTCCAAAGCCACGGATGGGGTTGTTCAGGGTTTCTGTTGCTCCGTATTCTTGCAATTCTTTGAAAAGTATACATTTGTTGAGTATTGTGGCTATTGTTTTCTGATGAAATGGCAGGAGTGCAGGCAACATTTTCGAAAGTTACAGCCAAGACTTGGGAAATACGAACCTTGTTCATTGATTTTCGGCTTAACTCGGGCACGGTTCTTAAAAAGGTTTTTAACAGCCAATGTTTGAACATTTTTTTACCTGTCTTATTGGAATTTAACATGTTTTAGAAAGACGGTGACGAGTGGTTTGTGACATGCGTTATCTGCAAGCAAAGCAAGTTTCAGTACTTTGTGTGCTCGCTGTTTCTTGGGACAATAATTACCGTATTTACACGATTGTAAATCTACTCGATCGTAAGTCAACCCCCTTACATTTCGCGTCGGCAAAAAAAGAAAAAAAACGAAGAAAAAAACAACTTTAGGGGACGCATTTTATCGCAAACACCTGAGAAAGGCAGGGCCTGGCCTCCAGGACCCGCTCGATGCCTCCTGGCTTGCTTTTGCTGCACAAGCACGTGCAAAGTGCCCGAGATGCCGAACTGTTATCGAAACTATGAAGCTCATGCTGGAGGCGGGACAACCGAAGCTGCTCCCTGTCATTCTCGCTCGGTCTGCGACTAGAGACTACGATTTGTCTGCACTAGTGCTGTCGTTCCTTTCGTCATCACTGCTACATTCTCGAAGCAAGTCGTCGGCATCGTCCAACGATATCTCACACTTCGTAAACGACAGCATCAACTGCATCTTCTGTGCTTGCTCGGTGATTTTGTCGCACGTCGGGACCGATCGCGCACTTTTGCGACATACTTTGCAAGCCTAACCTCCAATTCCGGAAGGCATCCAGACCTATCCGGACTTTGGCCTGTCAAAGCCTCTTCGTTTGCCGTCACGGTTAAGAACTAGAGATCCTGCGCCCTCGCGGACGCCACTGGAGCACCACCCGCTCCCACGAATCGAACTTGCATCCAGCAGCGCGGTTGTTGGTTGCTTTTGGATGAAGAATGACCGTAAACGAACTTCGAAAACCTAGACTGCCCGGATCACGCGTGTCAATCACGCATATCAATACAGAGAAACGTAGTTGGCACTCCAGCACGATTGCAACACTCTATCAAACGAAGTGCGACCGTGAATCGTGTGAAAAGAAACAGCGGGGAGTGAAGCTGGTGTGGCTGTTCCAGCGGTCATTCCGGGGTGGCTCTTACGTCGAGTGCCGCCACTCCCGGAAGTCAGGCATGCCGTGCACCGTTCACCCAACGAGCATTCACCGCCGTGCATTTGGGCTAATTTGCAAATTGCTCTTAATAATTTTGTTCATGCAAATTAAAAGAAAAAAAGAATAGAACTTGTAACATGAGCGCACAGAATAGTGCAGTGTTACAGCCGGCTGAACTCAACAAGCCTAGGTGTTCTTGATATTGCGATTGTCTTGGTAGGCAGTGGAATGCTTTGGTTCAATTGTAAATCAACTGAGAATGTGAGGTTCCCCCATGAAGCTGAGGTTCCGCACCCATTTTAGATTTTCAAAAATTGAAAAATGGGTCGACCTGCATTTGTGTAAATACGGTAGTGCAGTATAGACCACTTACAACGTAACCGCTTATAGCGCAGGACCGGGTATAACGCGGCTTTTTTAAACCACCGGTTCGCCTCCCATAGAACTCCATACAATTACATACCGCTTAAAATGCAGGCGCGCGAAGGGAAATACCGGTTATAGTGGGTTTCTGGAGCAGCGCGCCGACCGGCGCAGCGAGCACGCTTCCCTGTGCAACACCAGATAACGGCGCTAGCCGCAAGCTGCACTCGCGGGGGCAAGGATGGCAAGGAGGTTGCTCGAAGAAGCGGGGAGAAGCGAAGAGAGAGGCTTCAGTTGCTATAGCGACAGAGGGACGCACACACGTGTCATTCATGGCGCAAGGCGTTGGCAAGCCAAACCAGCCGTTCGCGCGCGTTGCATGCCGGTCGCGTGTCGGCTTCTTCTATCCGCAATCATGCCTTTTTTGGAGCATTTCATGCGCGTACCGTATAAAGGATGCGAATTTTCACGCTTTTTCATCACCGGAGAAAAGTGGTTAGGGCTAGCAATCCTGAACGCTCGCAACATCCGTCCGCAACCCACGACGCCGCTAAAAGGCTGCGCCAGACGAAAGTCATTCTTTCTTTCAAAATGTGTGACACACTTGAGAGAGAAGTGTACTAGTCTGATGAAATAAAGGCTTTCTTCAAACTAAGCTTTATTTTTCATCAAACATAATATAAATTGTTTTACAAAGGTAAGTTACCTCATGGCATGTATTTTGGCCTGAAAAATTGATGTCTTGGTTATAGTGCGGTACCGCTTATAGTGCGGATTTTCGCGACTCCCGCGACATACGTTATATGCGGTCTACACTGTACCATCAAATGTTCTCCTTCCGCCATTCGGGGTTGAAAATTGAGTGGAGAATATGAATTTGTGGCAAATACTCTGTAGGCTTAATCCAGTAGTACCCCGTTCTGTGGAAGTTCCCAGAGGGAACAAAATATATTAGATCAGGGGTTCTCAAATATTTCACCCCAGGGAATCCCAGCAACCCTCAAAAAGTCCCAAGGACCCCCCCCCCCCCTTTGTTGTCAACTGATAATAATAGGCATTAAAGGCGCTTAGATAAGGAACAAACTATTGCACTGACAAAATAAGACAAAATGGAGGACTACAGACAGAATAAAAAGGCAGAAGGGTTAACGTTGGTTACAATGTAAGTAATTTATATATATCCATAATAGTCCGAAAGTGAGGTTCCTTTGCCCGCAACGCCACCTCAATTCATGGCTCAGTCCGTGGAAGGTTAAATTAGGGGGAGGGGGGGCACTGCAATTTGGGTGCTCGCAGAACCTATGAGACTAGCGCAAGGAACCCAGTTTAAGAACCCCTGTCTTAGATGAAAGGTAGCTGATTGTATTGATTATGTTTTCTTAACACCACACTTTTAGCTAATCAGAAAATTAAGGCAGTGTGAATAAAGAGAAGTTTGTTGAACTGTCAGTATTGTGATGTGGCCTGGGTAGGAAAGGGACCGACCTTGGGGGCGCGCGCTTTGCAGCATGCACTTGCGAGATTGCTGTGGTGAACTCTGGGTAGGAACAGAGAGGGTGGTGATCTCTTGAGCCAACGTGTCTTCTGGGTGTGGTGCTTCCTTCCCTTCCGATCGCGATCAGCTGGAGCTGAAAGAGCAAGAGAGCGCGGGCCTTCAGGAGTACAAGGAACGCAGGAAGGCCATGCGCAGGCTAGACGACCACCTTCGCAATTCGGGCATCTACGAGCCGGTGACTTTTGCACGACGGAAACCGATACCCTCTTTTAGCCCTTTCTAATCGACATCTTTTACCCCTTGTTTAGCTTGGCCATCCCCAACCCCTAATGTGTATGTACCTACCTACGTGTGCTTTGGTCAGCTGTTTGGATGCCGAAGAAATAACCTGTAGTGCATCACATGGAAAGGATAAGGAGAAAAAAACTGCTGTAGGCTTTATGAAGAAGGTTTTATTTATTTAGTTATTTATTAATAGTGCCTGCCCATTTGACCCAAAGCAGGAGTGAGTGGCTAAAATACAATAGGCACATTTTTTACTAAGACTAAATCAGTTAAACATACGTTTTTGTGCAATGGTTTAGACTGAGGGGAATCGTGTCTTCCCTAAAATGCCATTTGGTATGAGTAGAAAATGGGCCGGGAGTCGGGGACAAGGATCAAACTATCTAGGAAGTAATTTCGGCCAAGTTTGCAGTTTTGGCCGAAGACATTTCTTTCGGTTACAAAGTTTTCGAAAACTACATCAGTAGATTATTTTTGTGATTTTAGAAACTGCAAGTATGCTGCTTTATATTAATGAGTAGTGAAATATTTAGACAAATTTTCAGTAAAAAGTAATGGTAGTAAATGTCCCAAAAAATATTATTCATTGTTCCTTTAGCTGTAGTATTCCTGGTTTCTTTACTGTTCCTGACAGAGTCACGTTCTGCATCTGAACGATCCCAGCTGTCCATGATTACTGCACTAATAACTGTTGAATGCGTGCCTTGTCGTATTTTCTAACTGCATGCCTTATTGACAAGCTTAGCGCAATGGTGAGTAAGGCAGTCAGAATTAGTGAAAGTAGGCTGCTGAAGATTAATAACCGGCGTTAGTGCGATGGAATTAAAATGACAAGAAAGGCTTGGGAAAGAAGGGGATGGAAGTTAGATGCATGCAAGTAATGACTAGTTGCCAGCACAGTATGTCAGAATAATTACGATGTATATAGGACAATGTTAGTAGAGCTCCCTTTGAAATCCCATAGAAATCTGGATGGTTAAAGTTAGAAATATCTGTGGAGCTAGGGGCTGGGTAGCAATGAAGTTATTAGTGTTAGTGTGATGTTTTCTGTTTTAACAACTAACCAAGAGCGTCTAGCTTGCACGTACCTGAGGTTATGAAACAGTCCTGTGTCACCGGTTCAAGTTGAGATTTTTTGGCTGGTGTCGAAGAGAACTGGCTGAAGCTTTGTGAACTGAAATGTTTGCGCATTTTTGGGATCTTTGTGCAGGGATACTAAATTATCCGTCGTGTTCGTGCTTGATGGTCAGAGTGTTTGCTTGTGATTTCATTGAATGCCTTGGTCTTTCTGCCTTTGAGAATTGGGACGCTAGCATCTTTAATTGGATGTGCATCGTGTTGTGGTTTCGGGGCCTGTGCTGCAACTCTGGTGCCCTTGAAAGTGCATGTGTCGATTTGGCCGTCGGGATCTTTGGACCTTTTATTTCTCTAACATCATCTCTCATGACAACGTCACCTGTTAGGTTGGGACATAAACTGATTTGAGGCATTGGCCATGAAAGGATGAGAGGGTTTCTGTTAAATTCAAAAGGCCCCTTATTTTATTCTGCTATCTACAGAATTACGAACATTTCCTCTTTGGGGTGAGGGGTAGCATCTTTTCGTTCAAGACCACTGGTTTCACCGTTGTTCTCATTTGCATGGTATTAGAAGGTAGAGGATGGAGTGATTTATAAACTCCTTGAAATTGACTGCCAAAAACTGGACTTAAAAATAATGTTGGTGCTGCTTTTTCTTTTTTTGACGAGGTTTTATTTTTATTATTGTCATTACATCTGCTTCTATGTGGTGTTGTCTGAACGCTGTACTTTGCCAAACGCCCCCACGTGTATCCATACTCAGTTTGACATTTGGCATGCATTGCAGCTGAAGTTACAAGCCTTTGTGCTCTGTGTGTCAGACTACCAGGTGATTTATTGGATATCACTAGGGTGTGTACTTTCCGGTGTTTATTTGTGAGAAAAATCGGCGGATGTTTTTCGGTGTTTATTTATTTTCAAAACACCGGTGTATTTCGGTGGAAGGTCTTACGACGAGGCTAAAATCGGTGAATATCGGTGAAAAAAAAGCGATTGATCACAGAAAGAGAGTTCCAATTTTATTCACATAGTTCATACACTTCTTCTCTAGGAAGCAACTATTTCTAACACTTGGTTATTATAGTAGATGCAAGCATACTTTTATGCTTGCATCTACACGCAAGGAACGTGCTGCCTTCATGGCACCACGTTCCTTGCGGTTCGCAACCCGCAATTATGAAAATGCACGCTCCTGTACGACACGGACGTTGGCAGTGTCTTCCAGGAGCCACAGCAACCTCTGAATACATGGCTTGCACCGACATCACTTGGTCAGACACAATGAGGAAAAGGCACGTGAGAGCCCACCCTCCACTGTGTTAATTTTTCCACAAAAGGGGGCCATGGGAGACACAATAGGGGAAAGGCGTATGAGAGCTTAGCTTCCACTGCGTTCACCAGACGCTTTTGACCCCCAGAAAGGAGGGCGGACGGCACGCCACCTGCAAGCCATGTATAAACACTGGAAGAATGCAGGATCCACGAGATAACACGTTTGACGAACCTGTACGGGGAAAGGGTTTCGCTAGGTCGGAAACTAGCAACGACCGGTGTTTTTCGGTTTTAATCAGGGCGAAAATATCCAACCACCGGTGTTTTTCGGTTTTAACCGATTTTATATTTTCGTCACCGACGGATGTTTATCGGTGTTTTTCGGTTAAAACCGGAAAATGCACACCCTAGATATCACACTGAACTTGTAAATTATATTTTCTAGTTGCGTAGGAGCGATTTCGTAGTGGCTATGTTGCCACCAGAAAATTTCACGAGTACCTGCCGAGGTGGTCTTTTGACTCTTCACATATGAAGAACACATCTAAAACAGAAGTTAGCATATTGGACTGGGAGCCACAGCCAATAGCAAAGCAGGACCCGAGTATTGCTTGCTCGGTGAAGCGTCTGCCATGAGCTTGCAAGTGCCCATTGCGAGCTGCATCACTGTATTTTTTTTTTTTACAGCATTCTCACTACTGTTTTTAAAATTGCCTTTCGAGCTAAGACTTTGTAATCACCGTAGTCTGACTTTTTTACTTCACCATGCCACACTGACTTGCAATCTCCCTAACTGCAGTTTTTCAGCTGGCTTTTCTATTCACTGCTGATGCAGTGAAACTGCACTAAAATGCCCTCCCTGCTTCAGTTGCTATAAATGCAGTGTGTGGAATAGCGTGTAGCTGAGTAACATTTTGTGGGCTACTACAGAGGCTATGTTGTAGTGTTTGATCATTGCTCTCGTGTAGTTTTTATATTCTTTTAGTACAGTTAGTAATTAATCTGATGCGTAGTAGCAGTACAATTCTTGCTGCAACTAGGGCTGTCTGACTGGTATTGCCTGCTATTGACTGTTCCCTTGGCGGACTTAGTACCGGATACTCAGTTGTGCAGTGCTTGTAAATCATCTGTGTCCACATCACTGCATGCATTGTTTGAAAGGTCGCCTAGGCAACGCGACTGTCAGTCCATCTTAGTCAATTGCCTAATGTTGCAGTCTTGCCTCCATTGTGCAGTGTGCATATGCTGTAACACAGTAGGTCCTACGGTATCTTTTTCATTGAAATACCGGTGCATTGGTCCTCGTCACATTACTTCCCCACTCCCCCAACGTCTCCACTAAGAAAATTGTTTGACAGCTTTTCCAGTTAAAGTTCTTTCTCGCATTCACTAAGTTAGATCCAATCACTGGTTTTGCCACCTTATTCGGTGAGCACAAGACCTGGTCGAGTCGTTCGCAATCCGACAAAGGTATACTGGTCATAACTTAGAGTTCCGTGTCAGCAGAAATCTAACTTTCACATACAGTAGGAACGTCCGTAAAGAGTCGCCGCGCATCGAATGCGAGAAACCACTGCACTGAGGGCCAATTCCAATCGTAAAGGCCGGTTCTCGCATACATTGTGGCGCTAAGTCAACACCAGGCACCGATGCAGTGCCGACTCGAACCTAACTTAGCACCGACGCAGCATTGTATCAGTGCTGTTTCACCATTACAGGGCAAAGTCAGCACTGCGCAGTGGTGCATGCGTGAACGGGGCTTAACGCTCTAGCCATCTAACCACGTCGTAGGCTGGCTTCCCGGACATGTCGTTGAGCCTAGTGTCTCGCTTTCTCCTTGCGTGCTGATCGTGGTAACCACTAATCTACGCCGCCGTGGGGACCGTGCATGGCTAATGCGGGCCCCGCCCCCACCCTCTCGCAGTTTGAGCTGAAGGAGATGAGGGCAAGGGAAGAGGAGCAGGAGCGACAGCGGCAGCAGGAGGAAATGGAAAGACTGGCCGCCCTGCAGCCCCCGCCCTCGCACGAGCCGTCTCAAGACAGGTGAGTGGCTGTGCCACTTCGTCCGTTCAGCAACGCGACGCTCGTGGGGGCTAGTACTACGTCCGCTCGGCAGTGCGTCGTCAGCGGGTGGGACTACGCTGTCCACTCGGTAACGAGTCATCTGCGGGTGGCAGCACTCTGTCTGCGCGGTAGCGTGTGATCCACGGTTATAAGTACTGTTTCGTCTGCTTGATGCTGAGTCATCTGTGGGTTGTGGTATTTCGTCTGCTGAGTAAGGAGTCATTCGTGGTCAGTGGTACAACCCCTCTGCTCGGTAGTGCCTGGCGGTAGTCTGCTCCGCACCAAGTCACACTGTGTTTTGTACGACATTCGTCTGTTTTGGAAAGCTTCTACAGATAACAAACAGCCCAGACCGCACCCAGACAAGCAGAAAAAACAAGCACCCGCAGTGCCAAGTTTCAACTAATAAACTATTTCCGAAAAAAAAAAATATAGAAAATGTTTATTTTCACATTTTGTAGAACTCAGAGCACCGAGTTTAGTTGAAAGTCGTTCTGCGTGCACCTATTTCTTCTAAATGTTCAGTGTTTTTTTGTTTTTTTTTTTGTTTTTTTTTACCTTTTTGGAGCTTGGGCTTTGAGCTTGTCTTCTGCACTGGATCCCCTGTGTTGTTGCACGTCCGAGTATATCTGACGAAGCGTAAGCCTCTCTTCTCTTATGGCGCATTCACACTGGAAGCGGATCCGCGTTCGCGAAGCGGTCGCGGATGCGGTTCGCGAGCGACCCCGTTCAGACACACCGAGAGGCGGTTCGCGGTTTCTCGGCGATCACGCGTGATCTTTTGAGACTTGCGTTTGGCAACCCTGTTTTACAATCCAAAATCCACTTTAATTCAATATCCAAAGCCAAAGTTTTGCTATTTTGGCACTCGGAATATTTTTCTCCGGGATGTTCGCGCGCATCACGAGTTCAGGCAGCGAAAAAAGAAGCATGGACCCTCCAAACTCGCCTGTGATTCCCTCGACTTCGTCCACAAGCAAAGCCCAGATAGGTGTTGGCTAGGCGTGCCATGCGCGCCATGCTGACTCAGAACAGGATGCCCCCGACCTTTTCTTCGAAGTCTTTGAAGTGGACCCTTCCCGCATGAATAGCTGACCTTGTTTTCGGGATAGAGGGCCAGTTTTTCCCTCTTGTTGTTCACTCTTATCGTTTTCGAAGTTGTGAGCGGTCGGGTGGACCGTGGTGCGGGGGAATGTGTTCGGTGCTAGCCGGTCGTGGCTTCGTTGGTGGCGGACTCTCCTCTCGTCACTCGCTCGTCGATCGAGTCTACTGTTTGTTCGACATTAAGCTCAAATAAACGCCGTATGGATTACCTCTGCATTGTCTGGTACGTACACTTTATTCCTTGAGTAGGTTCCCTTTATTTATTTTAGTTGTAGTCGCCAGGTCGAGCTAGCGCAGGTACCTTGTCCCCTCCGCGGTAGTGCGTTGGCTACGCAATCAAGCTCACGACGTCTCTATCGGCCTTCGTGGTGGTCATGCACGGTGTCGAAAGCTTTCAATAGTTCACGCGACTATCCTAGTGGGTAGAAAAGCTGACATTTCGGTCGATCAGGGGCGGGTTCTGACGTTCTACAGGCCGAGATTAACAAGGTAGCGAGCTTGGGCTGTGGCACCCGGAATAATCAACAAACTCTTACCCGAACCGAATCACCGGTGCGAAGCCCGTTAAAATCACGAGTCAATTCCTTTCCCGGCGGTTTCATGTGACGGACGTGGACATCAAGTTTCTCCGCTGATTTGTCGAAAGCTAAGACTACCGCGCTAGGACTACAGCGCCTTGGACGCCCCACCAGCGACAGGTGCCATCTTGTTTCGAAAGTCGCTGACATCACGTCAGCGTCGCGTTGTGATTTTCTGCCGCTTTGCGGTTCGTGAAAGCGGTTGGGAGAAATCGGTCCCGAAGCGGTTGGCAAAAACGCGCTCCAACCGCTCGATCCTATCCGCTTTGCGGTTGAGAACGCGCGGATCCGCTTCGCGAACGCGGATCCGCTTCCAGTGTGAACGCGCCATTAGAGATATAACCGCTAAAGTCACGTTCCTCGCAATTGCATTGGCTTTCGCGGAGCCGTGTCAGACCTGTATGTTGAGTTCTGTGCGGTTTTGGTTCTGCAGAGTTGACGCCGAAGCTTCCGCGGAAGCGGTCAGAGAACAACCTGTCCTGAACGGCGAGCAGGAACGTCACGTTGGTGAACAGCACGCAGAGGGTGAGTTTCCTTTCACAAACTTTTCGCGGAGTTACATAGTCTAAATAAAGGCGAACATGGTAATGTCGTTAAAATTGGCAAGAAACGCCTTTATGACACAAAAGTTTCGTCGGTGAAATCTGAGCCCGAAACCGGGTCCGGAGACTGCCAAGAACACCGGTATGGAGTCTTTCCCAAGATGCGCTCGGTACTGTTATGGGTCAGGAACCTAACACACCAGCATTGTGGCCTGCTTCTGAAGCTGAATGTTTTAAGTGGCCTGCCAAGATTGTGGTCTTGCTAGTTTTGATCGTTTGGTTGCTGTAGTCCCAGATGATAATCATACCTGCTGGGTCTGGATTGTGAAACTGGTCCCAGCTGGATCCAGCTGGAAATAAGACTTAACGCAGCTAGATCCAACAAGTTCCAGTTCCATAATCCAGCTAGATCCAACTTAGAGCAGTTTCATAATACGGCTTTAGCCGGACTGATTTTCACCTGGAACGTCTCTGTGCAGTAGTGCCTGTTCAGTTTGCATGGGTGGTTTGTGTCTGTTTTGAATCGTGGCGTTGCCTGGTGTTAGCTGCTAGAATCTTAACACCTGGGGTTGCATGTCGGTCCGGCTTTGTGATCGGAAGGGATTTTCCGGTAATCCGTGTTCTGTTGCCGTCGTCTTGGGAGCGGCGGTTACCGTTCGCCATTCTAATTCGTTAGAAGACTAGCTATAAATTAGTAGACCAAGTACATAGCTCAATTCAGAGAAAGGCAACAGTCTGGGCAGTTCCACCAGAGTTTAGTAGGAATGATTGCAGCGAGTTTGTCTCGACAGTTAAAGAACAAAGTAGCCCCCTTATATTGAGTCTCGCCGAAACTGAGCGTTGCCAGTACTGTATTTTCCGGTTTATAAGTCGTACTGTTGCATAAGTCACACCTCCTTTTATTATTTACCATTTTTATAAAAAAAAAATTGGTATGTAAGCCACACTTTTTCGTAAGTCACACTTCCGCGTACGGTCGGCATGGCTAAACTGCATTGGTAAACCCGCATACTCATATTTATTGTGATTGCAGTATGCTCAAGCTGAAGCCAGTTTTAGTATTGCCAACGATTTGAATGAAAAATATAACCACCACATCAAATTTGTAGTTAAGGCCCATACAACAACAAACCAAAAAAACACATAAATCGCACCGACGGAAAGTTGCGAGAAAAAAATGTGATTTATACACAGGAAAACACTGTAACTTTAGTTAGATCAGCGAGCCGTACGGTTCCGGGGAGGCTAGCAACAAGGTGGGAAACGTGGTGCAGGCTCGGAAAACTCTCGATGTTGCTAACAAAGACGGCGCGCCCGTTCTCTTCTGTGCTCCCTTCCGGGCCCTGCCCCGCATGTCGCATGGTCTGCGTCTGCCTGCTCCGGTCGTTCGTATGCCGGCAAACCCTTAGCGTCAGTCAAAAGACCGCGCGCCAGGACTCCGACGTCTCCGCCACCTCCAGTGCCATCGCCGCCAACGACGCCGCCAGCAACGGAAGGTACTGTCGCTTGCCAGTCTGGCCGTCACTCTTCGACGTGCGTCCGTGTGTCCTCGTGTTCGACTAGGTGTTCTCGAGCGCCGTTCGGTCGTAAGGAATGCGGGCTGGGACAGCTGCTCCAATTGCGCCATTTTGGTACATTTACAAGTGCCTGCGCCTAGAGGCGCTAAGAGCTTGAAAATTGACCGAAATCGGATCATGCTGCACCAAAGGTCACAGTGACACTAGATTTAGCGGAAGGTGAAAGCTCGGTCGACAACATTGGCTATTCCCTTGCCAGGTGGCGCAAGTCGCCGCTCGATTCCTTGGTTTAGCCGTGCTGTCCACTTATCCGTTCGTACGATGGATTCGATGTACACATCCACACATCCTATCGTACTGTTGCATCGTACATGCTGTGATGTGTGATGCAACATGGTATGTAGCATTAATGATCTCGAGTTGTGCCTCTTCATTTTTGATCAAAATTTGTTCCTAAAAAAATAAAATGTCTCTGTGGAATTTCAGGTATTTCTCAGTAAAGTTCTCTTCAATACTTTCCAACGCTTGTAGCACAAACCTACTTTGCTTGAATTGTAACACATGGTACAACTGGCTGAGATTCTTTCTTAAAATGACGTCACTGTTTTCTCCTAAGGCGCTCCAAGAAGAAAAAAATGTCAGCCTTAGTGCTTCGAAATGCAGATCTTTCTGCTTTAAAGTTGCTCCGCAACCAGTTTGGTCTGACCCACCCCTGGAAACGTATAAATGAGCCAATGAACAAAGCGCAAAGGCGGTGTCATTCACGAAACTTGAGTATGATGAAGTGCATTACCTATATACTGTTTTGTCAAAAGTTTTATTGCACTCCATTCATTGGCTCATTTATACAGATTTTTTTACGACCTAATAGCGCTCCAGAACATTCTGTTGTAAACGATGCAAAGTGTGTGTTGCTCGTCTGGCGTAGTTGAGTCCGGTTGAGTCAGAAAGTTGTAGAATTCCACGTGGGCTGCAAAGGTGAGGGCATGTATTTTCTCCTCTACGTCTTGCGGCGAGCGCATCAGAGGCAGTCTAAGCGCTCATTCGTCTTTGTGGTGCGAGGACAGGACACGTTTTTAAACGCCCCCTAAAAACGCACATTTTGTTGCTGCCCGCACGCCTTCCCACGGTGACATACTTGCGTTGCTTTCCCCAAATTTCTCCTGTTCATGCCTTTTTTTTTTTTTAAATTGGTCTTACTTGTAACAGTCAGTTACCTATTCTACGCCGCTTTCGACGCAGGCCCCACGCAGCACTTTTGCTTGCACCCGACTTGCACAAATTCACGACAAAACGATTGGCACATCAGTATTTGCACGCACCCGTCACTGTCTTGTCCTTCTGCTTCGAAGTCAACCAGCCTTTAGGAAGTCACGTGTTCTTGAAGACATGTCGCCGTCGTCTTGTCTTATTTGCCACTGTGCTTTTGAGCTGTAGCTGCCATTGAAACTGCTTCTGCTGCCGGCTTTGGCTGTGCTTGGCCGCCGGTTTACGTTTTTGTTTCTGCAACAGACCATGTGTGTGCACTAAAAGCAAAGGAGCCTATTTTGGTGTCTTGGTTTTGGGGTGAGGATCTGCGAGGCATGAGCCTTCTTTGCGATTGTTTCCATTCGGCGTCTGCGACTAACCTCTTAACCTGCGTCGCTTCTTAATGCATGTTCTACTAGCCTGCGACATTACTAACGCGCTCGAGCGTGTAGTTAATTTTAGAGGTGGAGGCTATGCGGTGTTCCTGCATCATCACACCTGTCGGGAAGCAAGTTGGGTTGAATGTGGGTTGCAACAGTTTCGAGGGTAATTGGTCACGAACGCAGCTTGTGCCCCGACGCATCGAGGTCAGCAACGCGACACGGATCACAGGGCTTTGGTGGTGGTAAATGTTGGAGTGGTGGTAGCATTTGCTTTTTGTATGCAGTCTGCAACACATAAGAAATTTATAAGAATTCACATATGACATAAGGGATGTCATTAGAATCGACATAACCTATCGGGGATTTAAAGAGTTTGCCTGCGGTGTGGTAGAGGTGTAGTTTGTGGTAATATGTGGTTGGAAGGGAAATGCTTACCTTACAAAATATACATATATTTACACTCTTATAAAAGTAACCTGTGCTTTTCAGGGCACATGTTATGTTATCTTTGTTGTGAAGCATCAATGCTCATCTATATTAGGTTCCCCGGGCATAGGTTGGTGATTTGGGATTTCTTTTTTACCAGATCAATACAGTCATATGTAGAAATGATCATCTATTGTTAAGGGTGAGGCAAAGCATTGAGTGTGCTTTATGGGAAGACTTTTTTTTTAGCACTTTTCACATTTTAAGCACCACCAAGATATTTTTTTCTAGCAGTTCTGCAAGGGCTATGTAATCTGAGCCAATCATGGCAATATAAAAGTTTGTTTGATGTAAAGATAGTTTTGTTTCAGGACTACAGTCGATCAGACACCTAATACGTGACGAAACTCGAACGAGGCAACACAAACCCTTAAACTGCAACAAACCGAAAATCCTCGTTTGATGCACTTTAGGCCATAACCACCGTATCTCGGGGGTCCGTTGCTCATCTCGTAGCCAGCAGGCAGCAGGTTCTGTTTCTTGGCGCCATGTGCACGGTGCAGGCAGGCGTGCCGTGTGCCCTCTCGGCGTGTGCGCACGTGCGCACGTTCTTTCCCTTGGCTAACCGCACGTTGTCGTTTTGCCAGTGAGTGGGAGCCGCTCTCCCGCACCGCACGCGACCCCTTCAGCGGCGACGGCGTCTCGTTCCGCTCCAAGCAGTAAGTCGTGGCCAGCATTTTCGGGGCTGGTGGCTTGCTTGGGCTGTCGACATCATTCCTTTTATCTTTTTCATCTTCACATTTTTTTTTTAAAGTTTGTTTACACTTTTGTGCAGATGACCTGCATCCACTTACCAGTCCCTTTGAGGGTGACGAATGTGTGTTCATCCACCGATGTAACATCAGGTGCTGAAGCCTAGACTGCTTTTGAATACCTTTATCACAAAGTTAATTTACAAAAAAAAAAAAAAAATGTTCTTGCTGCAAAAATATTTTTTTAGATCTTAAGCTGGAAGCAATACTGACATTACAAGCCCTCCACAGTATTTTTCGCAGCAGAGCATTTACAAGTTTCTATGTAATGCTTATTAGGCGTTCAAGCTACTGACATGGTAAAGGTACTGATGTTATCGTAATGATGTTTTGGTTGGTAAATTGTGGACAGTTCCCACTGCTCTAATGTATATTTTAACTCCTTGACGTATAGCCTGTTACACCCTTGGCAATCAGTATCACTAGTGCTTTGCACCTTGCAGCAAATATTACTGGAACTAGTTCCAATTCCAAGAAGCAGCACCTTTAACAAGCAAATTAAGCAACTGTCACTAGAGAGTTTTCGTCCCCTTTTTGTGCCCGGTAATTGCACTTGTACACTGCGTGACATGGTAGGGCCGAATGCGGCATTGTCTCTTATGTCGCAAGTTGCTCATACAAGTTGAGACATCAAACATTACCATCCAAGTTGGTGCTGCACGAGAGCATGTTCCAACACGCCAGTTGTTGTGATGGCAGCCTTTTAGTCACGTATAAAAAAAGCGGCTATCACATGCCCGAGCCTGCTGTGTCATGTTTCGTACGTGCACTATTCCCAAAAGAACTTCTTAAATAATTGCTAGCTTTTGTACCAAGCTTCATATTAACACAACTGTTCAAAGATTGTGCCTCATTCTGAGAAACTTGCTAGAGTTGTATCTGTAGCGGCTATTGTGAGAGATATGACTTTACATTAACATTTATTTTAGATTTTTATGTTTTGCGACGGCTCACAAATTTATTGCGCCACCTAGTGCTGTTGAGGTAGAGTGCGGTCATCTGCGCAAAAGTCTGAACACTGCAGGTGAAGGGGCTTGTGTGCCTGTCGCTTTGCCGCAGCCGAAAGCTTTGGCAAGCGCAGCGAGGCTGAGACTGCTCTGCGAGGAATTTATTTCTGGGCTTCATTGCAATGGGAAATTTTGAGCAGCTTTTATTTCGTTTTAACATTTTTTCCCTGGTTTACTGCGGTCCTTGCTGAAACATCGGTTGAACCTGTCAGTGGTTATTTGTGGTGCTTTTGACGGTAATGGTGCTAGTGTAACCTTTAAAGCTTGTCTTTAAAAGGGATGGTTGGTTTTGTCTGGGGCTTTTTTTTTTGTGGTGTTTCTTACGAAGATTGGGTATTTTTCATTTTCTTTAATTTACGGCGTCTAACTGAGCACAAGGTGGTTGTCGCCGTAAGTCGGGACACGTGGAACTTCTTTCGTGCTTGATCTCTCTCTCCTTTTATTTCTCTCTAAATCTTTTGTGGGAGTTCTCTCCTACCTGTGTCTGCTGGTATCAACGACCTGAACTTTGATTTTGCTTGCAGTATGGTCTTGGACTCTGTTTTTATTGGTTTTTTTTTTGCATGCCTTTCTGGATTTTGGATATTTGGTGGTGCCTGTGACTGTTTGATGACACTTTTCGGTTGCCTTGGCACAGTTTTGAATAGCCTGCGTTGAAAGAACAGCATGTGTCGCGCCACTAACTCTCACATTTAGTGTAGTCTTTTGATTTTAGAGTTGAGTTGTAGTCAAGTCGCCTTCCAGGCTCGCTCCCCACCGGCTTTACAATTGGCGCTGTCAATGAAGCTTTATTTCTTCGTCGTTGTCGAAGGCATTCGGTGTCCTTTGAATGGTTTTACCGATTGGTGGTGTCTCGAAGACTGGTGGCATCTTAAGACCATTAAAGAACCATCCTCCCTCCGTAGAAAATGTATTAAATGAAAGGGCACAACATTTGTTGCAAGTGGCAATCATAAAAGCTCCCCTTCTGCAACTGTTGGTAAGCTTGCCATCACGTGACTAAAACAAGTGAAGCTTGGCTGGCAAGTCTCTAAAATGCTTACAGACTTCAATAAAGAAACTTCGACAGGAACCTTTCGGTGAACCTCAGTATGTCAAAAGCCATTTCGCTAAAACAATTGATTTCTTTTGTTTTAAACGACATCCTGCCACTTTAATGCTTGTTTTACAAAATAAAGCTCTAAGTTCAAAGCTTGGGAAAGTGAGGCATCTAAGGTTAAAAGTGAAACGTGCCGCATTGTAAAGCCGGGGGCGGGAAAAAACATGGGAGCTCGACGAGGTTCATTTTGTTTCCGTCTTTTTCTCTTCTTTTTTTTTTTTTTGTTTTGTCTGCCGTTTTTTCTTCTTGCGTGTAGTGTCTGTGCCTTTTCCCCTGGCTAACGAAGCAGCATGCCCTCTCTCCCTCGACCCCGTGTTCTGTTGCTGCCTGCATGCGAAGCTCCGACGCCTCCCAAGGACAAGAAAAAGCGCTCTCGCTCAAAGTCGCCCTTTGGGAGCTGGCGCAGGAAGAAGTCGCCACTGGATGACTCTGACGAGGCCGCCTTCTCAGGTAGACACGCACCTAATGCGGGAGTTTGTTGGCATAATGTCGGCGTTTGTTGGCCAAATGTGGGCATTTGTTGTCCCTATGTGGACATTCGTCGGCATAGCACCGGGTTGTTGACCCGATGCTGGCACTCAATGGCCGAACGTCGACATTCATTGACCCGGTGCCATGGTCTGTCGGTTTATTGCCAGCATTCGTTGGCATAACACGGGCACCTGTCGACACAATACCGGCGATCGTCGGCATAGCGCCGGCATTAGTTGGCGTAATTCTGACATTCGTTGGTGTAATGCCGATGCTCATTGACCTATTCTCGACGTTCTTTGGTCTAGTCCAGCATTCGTTGGGTGCCTTATTTGAGAGTCTAACCAGGCCGGCAGTCAGATCTGGGTGTTGTGAGGTGGGGAGTCAGCGTTCACTTTATATTGCATTTTATATGTCCGCTACAATGGGGGAAAGGGTTTTTCTATGTCTATGTGTATCGTATGGTAGATATGATATTTTTTTATGTCGGTATGACACCTGTCTGCATCGAAGTTGGCTGCATGGGACTTGAACCAGGTGTATCTTTGAGGTGCGTCGGGTATGACAACATTGTGAGTTGTTACTGCTTCCTGGGGAGAGTTTGGGGCAAAAGGGTGTAGGGAGCATTTGCAGCTAGGAACGATGCGAGGGGTTAAGAAAAATTAATACTGCACGTTTTGACACTGGGGAAGAAGCTCGGGACCACCTGGTAGCGCTGTAGGCGTTTTTAAGTTCTGTACGCTAATCAAGCCCCCAAATCTACGTTGACGGAAAGAGGCATAGCCAAGGACTTTGGGGGGTGGAAAGTCTTTTCCAAAAGAACTCGGTATCAGTCATGTTTGAAAAAACGGTAGATGTCTAGGGGGTTTTCGATGAATTAGTAATTTGTGTTTAAACTTTTTTTAAATGAGTAATAGAAGGTGTCAGTCCACAAGACTTGTTCAAAACACCAATTATTTTTTTAGGGCAAGGAAAAAAAGGATGCACATGTAATTTTATTCATTGTTACATTTAATAGGTATGAAATGCTAGCAGTAAAATTAATCTACTCTGTATACTTAGGGCGATAGATGTTTTGGATTCAACTTGTCAAGTTGAGGTTTTGAGAGGAAAACTGACTTTGTGAAGTTGCTCATAAGAGAGGATGGACTTACTGGCTGTCTGACTGCCAACAAATGCCTGAATGACATATACTCTCAGTAGTTCTGCAGAATTTCGGGGTGTGCCTGTGCTTGAACCTTACCTGTAGAACACCTGGCATGATGATAGTTCTGCTTTATTTTTTGTTATTTGAGCATGGATTGTTTTACATACCCGTCATTTTTTTTCCTTGTTGCACATTGTTTATGCGAAGGAGTGGCATTGCATTGTGACTTTTGTAGCTGTTGCCATCCAGGAGAGTTGGAAGAGACTGAATTAAAGCGGTTATACCACAAGAAGGAGGCACATACTAATCGTTTGACGAAGCAGTAATTCCCGTGGAATCGCACGTGGTAGTACCACACAATTTTGGAGACGAGTCACGGTTGCTAATTTGCGTGAGAAGGGAAGTGCAGGAGGGAAGTTGCCTTACGTCGGCAGAAGCCAATTCTGATGCTGTTTCAGCTTATATTTTTGGAAGATGGCAGGGCGGCAAGCCCAAATATACACGCAGTGCAAGCCTTTGGTAGGATAATCAGTTGCAGCTCAAATAAACGGGGATTGGACTGGCCGTGCTTTTCATTCCGAAACTGTCAGCGGTGATAGGCACTACGTAACTGGCTCCCTGTCTCGTTTCCAGCCCTTGTAGAGCGCAGCTCTTAGGCGCCCAATTCCAGCTTGAGCGGCGCCGTAACCGCACTTTGCATTATGGGACATTTTCCAGAATGATGTCACAAAGGTCACGACCTTCAGTGTGAAGGTCACGACCTTCATGTGACCTTCACTCGTGAAGCTTCGCGAGGCCTTCACGAGTGACGTCTCGAGGGAGGAGGGAGGGGTGGGAGGAGGAGAGGGTACAGAGGAGGAGAGGCATACCCTCCTCTCCGTATCCTCTCCTCCTCCTCCTCAAGAGCTGCGCTCTAATTCAACATTACAAAGAGTTGTAAACACTTTTTTTTTTTTTGTTAAGTGACAGAATTGGCCGCATCGATTGGGTTTCAACTTGGTAACGTTTTTTGTACTAGAGACGAGAGGCTCGCAGCAGTTAGCCGTGATTACAACGGTACACCTTTGGTCCTCCTGGAGTCTCGGCGTCACAGTAATGTTGCGGTTTCCCGTTGCTCGGTGCAGAGAAGCTCAGCGCTCCGACTGATGAAGATGGCCAATTCGAGGGGCTGTTGCTGAGGAAGCACGAGTGGGAGTCGACCACCAAGAAGGCCTCTAACCGGTCAGTTCTTTCTCAGAGGGCCTTGATCAATACTATGCATCAGGGGCAGCTCCAACTTGACCCCAATGTGATGGTTGGGGATAGAAGTGCATGTTTCATATTGCACACGGTTGCCGGTTCAAAAGTCAGAAGTTGCCTTTAAGCATTTGTAATGAAAGAAATATCTCCCTTATTTGGCCACAAAAGCTCTCAGATGAAATCAGTCCAGCTAGAGCCTGGTTATGGAACTGTTCCCAGCTTGGACTGAGACTAACTACCAGCTGGATCTAGTTGAGATCAGCTTCATAATTCAGCTCTACGCTGGGGGGGGGGGGGGGGGGGGGGGGGGGGGGGCGGGGGCGGGGCGGGGGGGCGGGGGGGGCAATTTGGCTATTTCATTTAAAACTTAAAAATTATTCCAACTTTTAAAATGAATGATAGAGTGCTAGCTGGAGCGTTGTGTTCACAATGAAGCAATGTTTCTCTTTAATCTGTCGACTCATTCGTGCACCACCGTTTTGCCGATACGGACAGGTTTCGTGCCGCTGTTTAGTCATTGGCATTGACGGCGATTACAGGTCATGGGAGAAGGTCTACGTGGTGATCCGGGGAGCCGTGCTTGCTGCCTACAAGGACCAAAAGCATTATAAACAGGTGCGGACGGCGTGCCACTCTTTCAGCAGAATATGGTCGTCTTTGGGTGATGCAACGTGTAATCGAACCTCGTCTTTAAAAAATTTGGGTCACATCTAGTGCGTCTTTACAGTGTGAGAAAGACAACGAGCTTATTGCCTTCAATTTTCCAGGGTTGTCAGCTCTTTTGCCAATTTCATGGACATCACCTTTAGTAGTCAAAGAGAGAAATGGTGGTATTGACCGAAAAACAGCATGAATCCATTGCTCATGCTACTTTCTTTTCTAAACTTTTCACTTTTTACGAGGAATGAAGTATTACGATGTAAAAATACATTTTAACCGTGCAGTTTACTGGTGGCCTTTGGTCACCGTAACTAAACTCGTTTCCCGAAGCAGTCGTGCACATCCCAGTCTTGGCAACTCGCTGTAACTCTTTCGAAAGACGGTGCTCGCTGGAAAGGTTTTGAAGTCGTCTTTTGTAGGTTGATGATTGGTGGTAACTGGCGAGAGTGCAAGCGGCGTGGCGTGTAGGCGTCTCGAGCGACGGGTGCCTCTGGTAACTTTCGGTGACTGGGGTGCCCTCCGCCGACGCAGGAGCCCGAGAGTCACTACCGCAACGAACCTCCCATCGACCTGAGGACCGCCACTGCCGAGGTCGCCGCCGACTACACCAAAAAGAAGCACGTGTTCCGGTTGAAGTGAGTGCCAGCTTTTTTTCCTAATTGTTGCTTTGTGTGACTGGAGTTCCGAGGGTGACCAGGCTCTCAGGTCAGCTCTTTGCAGTGTTTGCAATGTTTTCGTACAGAAATGTGTGACGTGCCGGCGATGCCTCCACGATTGCTACTAAAAGAAGCAAAATTGTTGTTGAAACTTTTGACGGCAAGATTGGCGTCACAGGTTCGTGCTGTAGACGAGAGATTTGGCCGGTGCAGCACAACTGCTAGTTTTGGGTGTTCAATGTGCATCATGCTATTTGTGCGAACAAACACAATTTTTTTTTTCTTCTTTTTTTATGTAAGGTGTTGTAAATGTTTTTTTTCTTAATAGCTGGGAAAACGATCTTCGGGGGGGGGGGGGGGGGGGGGAGGAGAGCTTGTGGGAAGTGGCTGTGGGTTGATTTTGCACGTCTGTTGCATCCCGAAAGCATCGAACTCCCACCTTTGTTTCCTGTCCAATTACTGTGCTGTATAAGAGACACAAAGACTGTAGTCCACCCGCTGGAAATTGTGTTAGCTGGGTTCGTATGATCCGCAGGACTGTACAAGCACTGGGCTTTTAATAATGAGTTTCTTACAACGAATTAAAGGTTTGGCTCGCACGGCGAAGAATAACTCATGCGCTTCTTTTCTCTCTGGTGGTGTTGGCCACATTTTATGACATCAAAAATGGAACTCTTGATAATCGTGTCCATTTTCTTTCTCTTATTACAGACTTTCCAACGGAGGAGAATTTCTTTTCCAAGGAAGGGACGACGTAAGTTTGATCCCTGGTCTTGGCATTGTAGCATCGTTGTGGCAAAAGGTGCCGCAGAAATGCACCCTCTATGGTCCAGTGCAGTGACGTGGAAAATGCTGTTTCGATAGTTTCGTTTTATAGTATTGGTTCTCTATCTGGAATCCTGGGAACATTACAGTTCCCCAGAGTACCCCCGGGGGGGGGGGGGGGGGGTTCTCTCCAAACTCTTTTGACTGCCCCTGCCCCTAAGTGAAGCATTTTTCCTACGTTAGCGGGTTTGAGCCATTCATTGATGCATAGCTATGTGCCAAACATGTATGGGCATTGCTGCTTACCAGGGCTGTACGTATCTGCACCGCTTTATTGCGTCAATGCCCAGCCTGGGAGTTGGATCCAAAATTAGAGACCCAGATTGATACAGCAATTGCAGCTTGCGTCACGTGAGTCCCTCTGGTGGAGGATGTTCCTGTGGCCTCGACTAGAGTCGCTAGATATGCCACGCTTAGAGCATTCACACTCTATTCTTCGACTGTCTTGTGGGAGCTGCCATTTTGGTGCCTAGCGCAGAGCGGGCACAACTGCTGACGGTTACAGCGCAGAAATGCAACTTCCCAAACTTAAGATACGGTGTTGGGACGATCAAAAGACGTCATTCTTGGAGGGGAAGAAAGCGTTTTCCGCACATTCAGATCAAGTTTCGGATAACTGCAGTTGGTGATTTGAAGCGACATAATGGCCAAACTGGTACTACCCCGAAACGTGCCTTGTTCAGTAAATCTAGCCTCTACGTGCGACTTTTACTTTCAACCGTTTTCCGATCAGACGAGCACTATAGCGGTGTCTGTTCAATTCGTGTACGATACATGAAATAAATTATTGTTTGATTGATTGGTCGGTCGGTTGCGTGCACAGGAGGAGATGGGCCAGTGGCTGCAGAAGGTGCAGGCAGCCATTGGCGAGGCGGAAGGGTCGGCGGGGCCCTCGAGAGCGCAGACACTGCCAGCCGAGCGCAAGGACGAGCCCAAGAAGCGCAGCTTCTTCACCCTCAAGAAGAAGTGAGTGCCCTCCTCATCTCGCGGCAGCTCTCGGCGACGCACTTAGCACTGCCCGTTCCTGGCCGACCACCGCGGGAGCTATACGCTTACCGGTCTAATGAACCGTCTCGAGGGACCAGATGAAGAAGGAGACGGTGCTGTTTTTGTTCATACGGTTCCTTATCCTTTGCACAGATTTAATTCTCAAATATGTCGTACCAACTAGCCCAAGCCTCAACTTTAGCCTCTCTCTATGGGTGGGTATAGGAAAAGGTATGGCAATGTGGAAAAAAGCCGACAGTGCTTCCGTCGCACTGTCGGCTTGGAGGCTAACGGGGATGGCTTTTTGTGTTTTCGGTGCGTGTCGACGAACCCCGAAAAGTAACCGCCATGCCGGTTTTCTAGGAATTGTGGAAGACCTGCTCCGAGCAAATTGTTACAGAACGCCAGTGTCGACTTTGGGCCAACTGTGTCGGATGGCCTGTTTAAAGCCGATTAATGCTGCAAATAGGCCGTCAAGGTCATTCTATGTATACTGTGGGAAAATGGAGCTTTTGAAGAGTTTGTTTTGCCATTGATTCCGGCGTAAGCATGGGGATTTTTATTGTTTAGAAAGTTTATATAACATCTGCTCACGCCGTGCGCTTTGTTTGCATGCCACCCTAAACGTGACTTTGTCCTCTTCTACTTTGCAGTTGAAGTGGAGCGAGGGGAAGACAATAAAATGTAAGAAAAATTTCTGGGCTGCTACCGAGACAAGAAGAAGAAAAACTTTTTCCGTTCTTTTCCTCTTGGCGTTTTCTCCCTTACCACACATTTGTTCTCCGCCGTCTTCTGCCAAGCCTCGTTGGAACGAGCATCGCTGCCACTGCTGCTGCCGTCGCGGTGTTTCATCCCCGTCTCTTCTCCCCCTCGTCCGGGGAAACAGAATAACACTAAAAATCGACCCCCCCTACCTTTCCCCGATCTCCCCCCGACATTTGCCGACATCTACCCGGCGTCGCCCCGCCCGACGTCCTTGCATCGCCGCAAACGTGCAAGACGCGCGAGCCAAGCAACCAACCACCGCATCAGCACATTGACATCGTTGTTGTTTCTTCACACCGCACTGTCCGGGAAAAAAAAAACAAAGATTTTTTTCCTCTTCCGGTGTTGACGCTTGCGAGACAGAATGTCCGTAGTGTTGTTTCGAGAATCCGTTCCTTAAAAAGAAAAAAAAAAAAAAAGTTTTGAGCATTCCTTTTTTAACCATGCAGCTAAAGGAATGGTTTGGGCGGCGTTTTATCGGAGTTTCGTCTTAGTTTTAAAGCGTTTCATAGTGTTCTTCCCACCGGGCGCGAGCGGCGTTTTACGTGTCTTATCAGAATTTTCCTTTTTTTATTTTATGTACCTGGTTCAGCAGTATCTGGGGCTTCTTTTTGTTTCCTGTCTCAAAAGTAGATCATGTTTTTTTAAAACAAAAAAGAGAACGCGAAAGTGACGACAGATTTTTGCCGGCCAAGCGCCGGCTCTGTGTATGTTTGTTTGTGTTTAGCCTTCTTCACTTTGTTCGGTAGACCAGTTCTTTTTTGTTTGTTTTTTTCGTGCGCGTTTAATTGTTGGGTTTTCTCGTTCGTCTCGCTACTACTGCCTTTTTGGTTTCTTGCAATCTATTGTGAAATATATATATATAGCTTCTTCAGAGGATTAAGGAGACAAAAAAAAAAAAAAGCTTTCTTTAGCTTGCCTCTTTGTCGGTCATCAGTAACATAGCTCGTCGTTGCAAGCATACTCTTAGAGGTGCAGGTTTCCACCGTTTCGAGTAAACCGAACCACCCTGTAAAGCTTGAGTGACCACCGAGGCAGAAGCAGCAAAAACAAAAAAAAAGTGTGCGCTGTCGTTGTTGTGCTTTGTCAACGAGACGAGAAAGACTCGAAAGCAAGTTAGGGATCGCTTCAAAGACGCGTTATACCAATGTTCTTTTTGGGTTTTTTTTTTCTTGAACCATCTTTGCGTTATTGTCTTGTGTCGTCCTAACTGTAGCGGAAGATGACAGAGGCAAGTAATAAAGAATTGACGCCTTAGCGGCAGCTATGCTCTCTGTCGTTGTTTTTTTTCTCCGTTTGCGCTGTGGGGCCGAGCTCAAAGATTGCTGGCTCCGCTTGCAATACAAGTGCGGACGAAGTTTGCGCGACAGCAAAGTGTGGTACTGTTTAAAGGGGGGATGCAACAATTTTCTTTTTTTACTTTCAGTAAATTCTGCTTAGAATGATTCCTCAATATTGCTGACATTACAATTGCCGATAGAAAAAAAATGTCTACTTTTCCTCTTGAAATTGTATGGCGACAAAGAAGCTTCCTGGTCGGTGGGACCCTCTAGTGCCAGTAGGCTTGTGTAAAGTGAGAAACATTCTTATCTTTTATTGTTGCACTTGTTCCTCTCCAATATTGTTGCTTTAAAGCGGTACTGTAACACAATTTTAGCACCTATTGTCAAAACCAAAACATAACGAACAAACCGATTACCAGATTACACCTGGTAGATGTTTTCGAATGTCGTCGCGTCTCCCTTTTAAAAGCAGTGCCGCTCCGCGGGAGTATGGCGGGAAACTGAGCGGGTCCTGTCAAACCTGGCCAAACTGGATTTCTCTTCTCTCCCGCACCCCTCCTAAAAGGAAAGGAAAACTCGAAGCGGAGGCTAATCACTTTACCACTTCCGCTAGCATTGCCGACCCAGTCGTTGGCCATCTTGAATGGCCAGGTTTCAACGCATTCATTACCAAGTGGCGAAGCTCACACTCTCTCATGGCTGCTCTTCGAGCACTCGCCGGAATCGGCCATTTGGAACAAATACTATAGTCGTCCATTCAAAATACGAACGTGAGATTGTCATCATGTTTAACTTGTTTCTAAGTGTGAGAGGTATATTTGAATTTTCATTTCAGTGTGAAAATAGTTCTAGTGTAGTGTCTTTGCACCATAATCTGATATTTTGTCTGAAAAGAACATTTTGTTTGGGAGGTGGTGTCTCTATAAGAACAAAATAGGGACATTTAGTGAAACTGTCGAAAAAGTTTAGATCCACGTCCGATGGCAGTGCAAGTGAGGTGCTTTTCCTAAACAGTCGCTTTACACCGTTGCCTGGTGACGAAGGTAAACTTTCAACTTGGTCAACTGTTGCTTTTTGTCGGAATGCCTGCTTGTTGAAAAGTGAAGTATCTGCACATGCTGCATATGAAAGCAGTACTACTGCCATAATGTTGCCTCAGGAACATGAGTTCATAGATTTGTAGAAGTATATGCCAAAATGAATGCAATGCATACATTGTGTCCGCTAGCTCTTGCTGCCTCAGAAAAGGTAAGAAATCTTAAGGTCGCAGCATAGTAGCTCTATGCATCAAAGGGCACATGCAGGTATATATGAGTGCTCAGTATTAAATTATTATTAATAGGAATTTGTGCCAACATTGTGCTAGAAGTCTATTAACTTTCTCAATACTGAAACATAATAGATTGGGCACTAATGTCCCGGCAACCTGCACATACATTTTTTTTTTCTCGTATTCAAGTTGTAGAAGTAAAGGGATTTATAAATCTCGGTTCAATCTCCCTCTATGCAGGTACTGGACTCTTCAAGAGAACTCAAGACAAAACATATTTAGTTAAACAATTTGGCAGTAGATAAATGGAACTTTGCAATTTAACTTCTTCAAGCTATGTAGGAGTTTAGTTTAAGAAAACATTCTTCTTGCCCAGGGGCAAAATACTATTGTGCATAATTGAGTGATGGCCAAACTTCAATACTAACATTGTTTCAGTGGTACACTATTGGTTTACCCAATTTCATACCTAAAATTACCATTCATGTATGTTTAGGCTATGTTTCTCCAAGTCAACATGTGCTTAGAAAGAAGCAGCTGCATGGCATTGCATGACGACTGGTGCCTTTATGTACACCTAAATGGCCAATTGAGTATTTGGTGAAATTAAAACCTAAATGGCCAATTGAGTGTTTGGCGAAATTAAACCATCTGTTGTGATATGAGGAAAAGCAAAGGCATTGCATTTCAGTTGAATAGGCCATCTCCTAAATTTTTACATAGTATTTGCAGTCAAAAGAATGAGACTGAAAGGGCACCCAAAGATGAGTCTGACCAATCGCATAACTGCACATGCAAATGGTATGGAGTTCATTGAGTCCCCTTCAGATTTCTTGCACAATAAAGGTTCAACATGGCACCCAAAGATGATTCTGACCAATCGCATAACTGCACATGCAGATGGTATGGAGTTCATAGAGTCCCCTTCAGATTTCTCGCACAATAAAGGTTCAACATAATGTACATTTTATTGCTGTCAGTCTCAACCAAGTGCCGGCAAAAGTTTGCGCTCTTTTCTGACATTCTTCTTTCGTTTTTTCTCCAAGTACTTCTCCAACTTGCCAGCCTTCTTCAGTTCCTTGAACCTCTCGGCAAGCTCAATCTTGCGCTTCTCGGCTGAAAAAGAGATACGACTGAAGATGTGACGCTGGAAAAATGTCTAAATGAGCACGGATACATGGCAGAGCTCATAATCGTCAAGTTATGTGGACTATTGAACATTTTATGGGGCTGCAAAAAGTGAGCAGTTTGAACCCTGGATTGATGAAAGGGATCGTAGTAAATGTTCCTTTATGTTTCACAGTTTACTTTGTGCATTCCACCACCCTATAGACATGCCCGGTGTCTGTAGGGTGGTGTAAAGGTGGGAGGGTTTAAACCTCTACAAGCTGAGAGTTTGGTGTAGCAGTTGGGAGAACTGAGCAAAGTTTGGGTCTGGCGAGATTCAGTGTAAATTTGTCGGACGTGTACGCATGCACAAACTGGTTGGTGCACAGTGAGCACAGCTTTGTGTTGTCCCTTCCATTCCTCCTCTCCAGTCCACAATTTCTAGACTTTGAATGTTTTAAAACATGTAGATAAAACGAAAAAAAAAAAAAAAAAACTGCATGCTTTGTATTGATTGTTGAGTGCTATTATAGCATTCAAAACTGCTTGATTAAAGGAATGTTTCCCAGTCTGCATTGTAATACTAAAGTAACCTAACTGGAGCACTTGTGCAGCAGTTCTTTTTTGAGCTCTGATATTGTGTGGATGCCCAGCATATGAGCCCCATGGACCCATAAAACACACACTTGTGCAATACAGATAATACAGATCTGCAAGATTATATTATCAGTGCAGTGATAACACTATCATTCATGGGGAGGTTACCCACAGAGGAGTAGTATCATATTCCCAAAGAACAAGGTAATAGTTGACAGTTACATGTAACCTAACTTTAATCCAATTAAAAATTTATTTTGGCTAGAAAACGAATGCTGGTAGCATTAAAGTCTCAGGATGGCCTTTGTATGGCGGAAACACAATCTATACACTCAGAGTATCCTAGAAAATCCAAAATTACGATCATGCGTGGCCTTTTTACAGCGAAGCTGTATATTTCTACCAGCCAAGGAAATTTTCGTGTCGTTGGCGTTGTAAGCAAAAAACTTCCGGCGAACAATTGAAGGCAAAACAGCATGTCTCCTTTGAAATCAGGCATACAGCATACAGCTCGGTATCCGTTTCAATAAAGAAAACCACAAAACAAGCATCAAAACCACATGATGGATGATAAGGTGTGTGTGAACAATCCCACACGTTCCGGTAAAGATTAGGATTGCAGCTGCTTCGAAAGGGGTAGACGTCGTTCAAAGCCCTCATGTGAAGTGCAAACCGCATAATGGATGACGACGAAGCCTACGAACAATGCGAAGCACGTTCCTTCTCCCCACGTGTTTTTCCCGGTAAAGATTACGGTTGCGTAAGCTACTCCGAGTAGAAAAGTACCGAACAGCATAGAAATCACGTAGTGACGTCACCATGCTTTCATATATAATGTGCTTCACCAATGCAACTCAACCAACCACCATTCATGGATCATGCATTGATTTAACCTTAGCAAAGAACATCTCTACAGTGAGAACCGAAAATCTCAGTGTGCATCACACTGATCATAAAAGAGTCGTGAATGTCGTTGTGAAGTAATAAAGGATGTGGTTAAGTACTTTTCACTTGTCTCTGGTTTCACTTTTTGTAGAGCCATGTGCGTGGATTTTCAAGTGACGCCGCAATGGATAATCGTGGGTGTCATTTACAGCTTCGCTGTCCAGCCACCTCCACAGCATGGATTGGAGCCACAGCTATTTCTCAAGAACTCTGACCAAATACTGTGACACGCCCCTTTTTTTAAATGCAACATGTAAACTAACGCTTCCAAGGCACTTCAGACAGCCCGCAAAAATTGGTTTCTCAATGTATCACGCTGCAATCTACCACAAAGGTGCAAGCAGGTAGTGGAAGTTTACAGTAAAAAAAATCAAGGAATGAAAATAAACAAAAAAAAAAAACCTGTTTTGGGCAATTTACGACCACACACTGCAGACGGTGCACATGTAGGGAGAAGTGCTGCCGACATTCCGATTACGATAGCAGACGATCCTGCAAAAGAACCCGAATCAGCCGGCGCTTCCTCTATGCAGCGTAAGCCATCTGTTGGCAGCACTTCTCTCTATGCAGGCATTGTCGGCGATGTGGCAGCATAGATTGCCCAGAACAGGTTTCTTCTTTTTCTCTTCTTTAAACAAGGAAAGCTTTTTCTTCTTTTTTTTTTTTTTTCACTATAAATTTCTATTACCTGCTTGCGCCTCTGCAGTAAATTGCAGCACAATACGTTGAAAATTTGATTTTTGCAGGCCATGAAGAAACGATTTCATAAACCACTTTAGTGACCCTCCCACAATGTCATGCAAGCACTTCCGCTTACTCTTGTTGAGGTACAAGGGCTTGTTGTCGCCCTTGTGGCCCACGAGGAACTTGTGGTACTGCTTCTCCAGTTCCACCTTCTTGCTCTTGATTCTCTCACTGGCCTCTTGGTTTTGCTACGTGCAGGGAAACCAACAAAAAACGGACAACCTTAAGTTGTGCATCCTTGATCGGTTTGTGGAGCTGGACGGATGAGGTGCCTGTGCTAAGCCAGCGCTATAAAAATGGAAGACGTGCACAAAAATACCCGTATAATTATGCTTCCACGTTTTCAGAGTTCATCTTTGGTGCAAATCAGAGGGTGTTTTTCCGAATTTGTTTTTCATGGCAGATTCGGCATTGATTTCTGTTAGATCATTGATTCTCCGAAATTCTGCACTTCTTTTCTAAGTTTACTGTTTTTGGTTACGTTCCTGGTTTCCCATAGTTCTTCATGAAATGGAGTAGTATCAGCACACCAATGCATCAAAGGACAGAAAAAACCATCCCAACTGTGAGAAATATATATTAGAAATCTGAAGGATTATAGCTTCCACTTATATCAGAAATGCTCCAAACCCAGATGATGTTGTGGTCTAGATTGCGAACCAGAACAGATGCTAATGCAATCACATACATGATTGGCTTCTTTTGCAACCCAGAGACACAGCAACATTGACCAATTCGCTTGAATAGATGCTGATAACAAGCACCCTTTAAAATGTCAAAGTCTTTTAAACAGCGCAAATCTTACCAGCAAGTGTTTTTCTAGGTTTCACCGGTTTTATCCGAAAACACAGAACCCTAGTCATCCAAAATCTGGCTCTAGAATCTGGCTCAAAAATGTCCCTACCATTTTCTGGAGCAGGCCCCTGAGCGTCTTTCGACGGCTCGGATCTTTCTCGTTGCGGATCATTTCGGCCAGCTCTTCTCTCTCCTTGGCTTTGATGTCTTGCACAAAGGAATAAGTTTCTCTAAATACTCGCTCGTCGAAGTCGCCGGCCCTAGAACTGAACCGCGGATCTTGATGAACCTGGGAAAACACAAAAAAAAGTTGCCTGGCTTAGGCCTTCAATCAAATGGAATCAAGCTGCAATGGCACTTGATGGGCTTTTCATTGAACAGCACTTGCTATTGGAATGATCTGCAATGTGACATGAGGAAAAATAAACTGTGAATGTACAGTCATGTCTCATTAACACAAACATATCCGTTCCCCAGAAATAGTCGTAAATAGTGAGAGTCATCCATAATAACAAATCAAAGTCAAAACACACACATCAACAAGCGACATGGTCTCTGACCGCTTCTGCTTCTCGCCTAATCGTCTGCTCTGCCTTCCAAATGACCAGAGTAGCGTCCGGCCTTGCCTTTTACGCCAATGAGAGGCTTATGACCTAAGGGGGCTTTTGCTGTGAACCACTTCAAGGACAAACATTTCCCCCTACCCTTCATACTATACTCCGTTTGACCGCAACTTGGCAAAAAGTGAACGCTGCCCCGTCGGCCAATTGGAGTGACCGCGGCAAAGCACGTGACAGCCTTTACCAAAAGTGCGGGGGCAAAGTGTAGGTGGAACCCAAGCAGTTGGAGAAGAGGGGAAGGAAGCATTTTGCAAAAAATGCTTAACTCAGCTTTTGGGATTTTTTTAAAATTTTCTATTTGCTTTGTTCTATTAGTCCTTATCAAGTGCTACCAATCTCAATGTCTAGTTTTCTTTCGCCCATTTAGAATAGCTCATATGTATGTGCAAGCATTGCGCTACATGTTAAAATTGTCTTTAAGGAATCTGTATTTTGCGTGAAATGCTCAACTCCTCATCCGTGCTTGCCTTCTATTTTCTGCTTGGCTCTTGATATTGCTCTTACCAGAACCACCAATGACTATGTCTAGCTTTGTTCCGCCAGCCTAAATTTTGCTGAAGTATATTTGTGAACTTTCTTAGTATATTGCAAAAGTATTTCAAACTTTCTGTTCTTTTGCACTTCCCCTCATGTAACACATTCCTGGGAAAATGTCCTTGAGGGCAATGATCCTAAACTTGGACTTGGAACCTCTTTTATGTGTCCCGGATGTCGCTTTGTCCGCCCTGTCACTCAAAATTTGTGCAAAAGCGGCATTCTTCTCTCCTCTGCCCGTGTTTTCAACAGCACTGCGCTACCTAGTAAGTCACGTGTCTCTTTCAGACATGCTGATGGGCTCGCTTGGACTCTAGCCTTCGACGTTTGACGAGCTACATTGAAACGGAGTATAGGAGAAATCTGCTTCATGGGTCCAGGGCTTCTCTTCAGGTCCCCACTTGGGTACAGACCTATATGACAAATCAAAACGTGGCCAATTAGTTGTTCTTTCAAAAGAAACAGAGGTTGGTACAATGTGAAAAAAAGATTTTAAAATTTTATTTGTTGAAACTACAATGTATGTGTGGAAGGTATATAATAAACACTGAAACCTCCACAGCTATGTCAAATTAAATGACAAATAAATAAAATATATGACAAAATTTAAAAAAAAAAAATTCAGGCCATCCAAAATATGCACCATACCCACGGTTATCACTTCTGAAAGTTTGTGCACTCTAATTGACGTTGTCTATTTTTGGTTCGTCAGAGTTAGCCTCCGTAACATGTATGCTTTTCAACGAAGGAATGCTTATATTGGTGAAACACATATAGTACAATTCACATCTCCAGCAGAATGCTTTCTTAGTGTTCTACCTTGGTTTGGTTACAGCCTTGATTGCAGTTCCTTCATATTTAGCATTTCTGTCCGCCTTGTTGGGAACATAAAACATGCACGCCGGCTCACGAGAGCCTTGGAAATTATAGTGATGCTTACCAACTACCATCTGATAAGCGACGTCTATAACATCCTTTAAAGGTATACTTCAACGAAATTTGAAATATTCCCATCGTGTTCAAAAAAAGGTTGAATATGATTCACAATATCCGTAAATGACAATCGCACGTTTGTATTTTGAGCCTGGTGGCTGTATTTTTTGTTATAAACGGCCCACTCTGGCAAGCGCTCGGAGAAGGCCCAGCGGAGACCATGTGACATCCAACGCAATCGTGACGTAGGTCGTCTCAAGACGAGCAAATCTACGCCGAGGCTGACGTCGAGAGGATGGCCTAGTTGTTCCAGCCACCGAAGCGGCTGCTTTTGTACGAATTTTGAGTGACAGGTTAATCTTCTATAATCTTGTAGGGGGCAACAGCGACTTCTGCAACACACAAAAGGCATTCTCGGGAAGAGGGGAGTTCCTCCTTCCCCTCTTCTCTTGTCGTGGCCGGAGGCGAGACAACCTCCGTCACTAGCCGTCAAGGTTCCTAGACGGGCATTACAAACGAGGCGTTAGCGACATCAACCAGGTGCTCTTTGCTAATCGTTTAATTTGTTTTAAAATTCCTTTTCGAGACTTTTTTAACGATATATTGGTATGTTCGATGTGATACTGCTCCTTTGAACACATATAGACAAAAAAAAATGAGCGCCGAAATTTTGTTGTAGTATCTCTTTAAATGTCCCCAAAGCTCAAGGTCGAGAAAATATGCCACAGTACAGGTGAATTATGTAAATATCCCATCTTTGTTATGAAGACTGATGCAAGTTAGACAAATGCAACTACCGTTTCCAGGACTATTTCTAACGGCCCACCAGCTTGTGATAAAGCTCAAACCTACATTCAACATGAAACTACAGTTCTTCGGCTATCCACGAAATTGTGGAACATAATTCTTTGCACTAAATTTAATTTCTTGACGGCGCTTGGAAACCACCAATCACCGGTGATCGATGGCCTATGGGCGCGGTCAGGAAAGAGTGAAAATTGAAGTTGCTTAAGTATTCAACTAAACGAAGAACTTCGGAAAAATGTGCATGTGTAGTGAACTGAGTAGTAGCAGAGCTTGTTTTTGTTTTGTTTTTGGCCCCGTTTTCTACGCTGCAGATTATGGTTACCCTATGTATAAAGGACTTATCTTCTTCCTCATCTATGCACCTCTTCTTTGGGGCATTGCATCATTTTCTCTGAAATGTTGCCACATGTACAATCTGACCATGACATGCCTCTGCCTACTAGGTTATTCTGATAATAGGCAGTTGCTACCCTACTGCAGAATAGAAGGAAGAAATGGGGTGGGGGTGGGGGTGGGGTGGGGGGGTGTGGTATGCCGCTTACCTTACCTCACCTCACCCCTTCTCGACTCTGCATGACACTATGGCACTGGTCACGTGCAACATGCAGATTAACAGCAATTCAGAGGGGGAACACAGGAAATGTAAAGAAGAAGGCTTGGCAAAATTATAGCTTTTCGCGCGTAGGCTTGCGTATGAAACAAGCATTGCCTACCTTCTTCTTGACTTGGAAGACTTCTCTGTACACTGGGACCTGATGCTTTGCTGACTGTTCTCTCGGCCTTTGAAGAAAAGGTGGAAGTTGTAGGAACGAGATTCGAAGTAAGAATGCCTTACCTATTTTTGTTGTCTCGCTTGAAATTTTTCTTGGACTTCTTGCGGTCCACCCCAAAGACGGCTTCTTTGTACCTTTGGTTCGGAAGCGTGGGGGTGAGAGCTTTAGAAGGCGAGTCATATTAACGGCTAAGAGGAACGGGTTAAGGGGGGACATGGCCTGGGAGGGTCAACTTTTGAACCATTGTCTCAAAGTGATTCAAACTTTCAGGGTGAATTGAGCCCCTTTAGGATTGGTGACATCTAAAGTTTCAGCCTTATAGGCCAATTCTACAACATATTATGCTTAACAAGCTTTAGAAAAAAGTTACTTTATTAGGAAATGTATTTAAAAAAAATAATACTTGCAATCCACAAAATGTTTGGTTTAATGTGAAGTAGAATACCCACAGTGCAAGTTAAGGTAAAAATTAAATGTAGAAAATGCAATTCTAGAGAAAAACAATAACACCCAAAAAGAGCAAATGATTTTAACAAATTTCTGAGTTTTAAAATATTCACTTTTTGTCATGAAAAATTTAGCTTTTTCAGATTATGAGTACCTTAACATGTTCCTCAGGAAATTTCAGTCAAGGACACCACTGAATGAAATCTTTGCACTTTCAAAATGTCAAATGATACATTTCCTCGTACCACATTTCCTGCCAAAAAGTGAAACTGAGAAAAATGCATTTGAAGTTTCAACTTTGGGTTCTTTCTTTTCTGTGAGTCCGAGGTAGGCAAAATTCACCTGGTGCATTGTTAGCACCTTCCTCTTCGAGACTTCCCTGTTCCCCTGGCAATAGTTACCAGTTTGTGTCATTTGTAGGCTAGCTAACATTTGTAGCAGGCATTCGTTGACAAATAAACTGGCAAGAACTAAGAGGCAAATCATACTAAGGAAGAGCAGCAAAGCAGGAATAAGGTCTGAAGTGGACGATACTGTGAAAGGGTGTTACTGAAGATGGCACAATATCATGTCACCGGGCAGGGCCACTCGTAAACCCTGTTTCGGGTCTCAACCAATAAGATTGCTCAT
Organism: Ixodes scapularis; assembly: GCF_016920785.2. Taxonomy (NCBI): domain Eukaryota; kingdom Metazoa; phylum Arthropoda; class Arachnida; order Ixodida; family Ixodidae; genus Ixodes; species Ixodes scapularis. The sequence continues at coordinate 58,931,778 of NW_024609836.1, read as the reverse complement.
ACCAAATTTTCAGAATTTTTTCTGTTTGGATGTATTGGGTCCTCCTAGCCATTGATACTTGTAAACTTGGAAAGCTTCTACGGGCTAAATCTAGAGTAAATAGCACTTCCAATGAGGGTGAGATGTTGCGGCTAGGTTAAAGGAGTATGAAGCAGTGCTAAATAAAAAACTCAAAAAGCTTGCTCCCTGCTGACTCAGAGGGCTGCCGACATGTCAAAAATAATTTATTCTGAGATAAATCCTGCATGTTTATAAATGAAAGTTTCTGAAACCATTCTTTGAAAGTTAATAAGCCTAAACATATCATTTTTGAAAAAAATGTTTTTCTCTGAAAATTTTGTATTCCGAGGCCATGTCCCCCCTTAAGCAACATTTACATACATTTTGAGGCCGATCTTCTCTTTGAGCGCGTGAAGCTCTTCAAATGACATAGAGGCAAGATCTGTAAAAACGTAATCAGTCGCATAAAAAAAAAAAAAAAAAGTCATACGATGAGTTTTTTGCGTGTAAAACCGTCTGTCTGTTCAAGGTTTGGGACGCAAACATTTTCGCCAGGTCACTTTCTTTGTTTTCCAAGACAACGAAAAAAGCGTGTGAGGATGAAGATACAGTTACACTTACCGTTCCTAATCTCGCCCTGGTCGAAACATGAAAATAAAAGTACGGTAGGTCAAAACGTGAGTGCGTTTTTACCCCAGAAAACGTTGACGAGACAATTGACACACCTCAGGTTTGTCTTCCAACTCGAAGTCATCGTCACCAGAAGCTTCGCTTGCTTCTGAATTTAGTTCATTGTCAGCCCCGTCAGCATCACTTCGATGAGAAAAGTCCACAGTAGGCTCGGCATCAGCGAACTCTTCGTCTTCGCTAGCAGAAGGTTGGGCAGCCTCCTTAGCTTTCACGCGTTTCGGCGGCTTCGTTTTCGTGGTTATTACAGTCTGCACAACTCCACGCTTGCTGCCAGCGTCCGCCTTCACTTTTCCCTTCTTCCGCATCATTTTCGTCGACTCAAATTATCCACAACTCGTAGAATTCAGTCACGTTTTTACGTACAACGACTTGTATGCGCCGCGAATCATGGAGAACGCCATGTTGGCCATGTTTACAGATTACGAAACGTTCGTTTATTCAAGCTTCAGAAACCCTGGAGTTAAACTTAGTGACACTCACAAGATGGAAACTACAACGTGACGTCATAAAGCGATGCGAACGGCACGGCGCAGGCGGCACACGGGTGCGAGGAGCAGACGGGAGCCACTCCCGTGTGGTTTCCTTTGATCACGTGGGTCTTCAAACACGTCACGCATTCTCTTTCACATATTTACTCGCCTACTTCCCCTCTTCCTTCAGTGACACATTTTTAACGGTATCACACGAAATGTGTCATGTCTGATGTTCGCATTTTTTCACCGAATGTACAGTCGCAACAGTTCAAAGTCTCTTACTCCCGTTATTGTCAATTGAGTTCAGATATCTAGATAATAAATGCCGGAGTTTGGCTCACCGATCTCCTCGGAGCTTCCAAAACGTCCGGTATAAAAGGCCGTGCGACCGCGAGTGTGTTTGGAAGCGTGTGTCTCTGACACATCTGAACATCGATCGCTCTTACCCAGCCGATCTGCTCTGATGATGTCGACCGAACACAGTCGGTGCTCCCGTTGCGCCCTTGGGTCGCACGGTCGAGCTCCGCCCGTTCCAAATTAGGCTGCTTTCTGCGGCTTCCTGGGTGTACAATCGGCACTTTCTCCTGTAGGTTACTAAAGTGGGGAGGGTAGCTACGTACAAACCTGCGCTTCCATGTGCTGGCACTGCTCGAGGCAGTCTGCCATATGTTTTCCTCTTTTGTTTCCCATCATTTTTTTGCTGGTATCTTCTCTTCGACGCACGTATCTTGAGCGCTTTTGGATCGCTCAAAATCCGCCAAGAGAATTCCAGATTATAAATTTGGAACTTCCCTACTTGCTGTTGTTGTTTTGCGCTGAACTCTGGTCATATTTGGCGCCGCTCGTAATATTGTTCTTGTCATCTTTCTTTTCGGCGGCGGCTGTCATATGACTTTCGTGGAATATTAATCAGACCACCGTTAGCTGAAAGTTTTTATTCGGTTCCACAAGAAAGGGGGTTGTAATCTCTCATTTGTTCTCTACACGTCCAAAAGTCATAAAATTTGCTTGAGACGAAAAAATAAATAAATAAAAACGGGAACAGATTTTAAAAATACTACTTATAATTACGTAGAGTTTGCTAATTTGGTTTTTAAGTATTGAAAATAAACACATGATTTTACTTAGTAACTTGCTGCCTGCGATCATCTTTCGAGCGAGGCGAAGTGTTTCTGCACGGTTGATTGCTTATCTTTAGGGTTCCGTGTTTTCGGAGTTTATTTTTCGTCAAATTCAGAGTGTTTTTCGGAGTTCATTTTTTGCCAGATTCGGAGCTTGTCGGAGTTTATATTTGTTTGATTCCAAATTATTCGAAATTCGGAGATTAATTTCGCAGTGTTCCGGATGCAAACGTATGCCAGATAAAAAAATAAAACGCGCTTGTATCAATTAAGATTTCTTCAGTTGAATTCGGTGTTGGTGTCATTGGCAATACTAATTTGTCTCACGACAAAAGTCGCACACAAGGGTGGCTTCGATAAACGTCGATACTTTAAAATCAATAAACTGCTGGAGGTAGCCGCAAGGAAGCTCGTAGTCATCCCATCAATCTCTCCCGCGGCCGCGCAAGGTAGAGTAACTAAGAAGTTTCAACTGCCCCTCTTCCCTATTTTGTACAATCTCTATGGTCCATAGCTTTCACTGTTACAGAAAGATACCCTCTCCTTTCTCTAAGTCCCATGGCCCAAACTGGAAACCAAAAGAGTGGCTTTTGTCGTGCTGCCCTGAACCAACCTTGACGAGACTTTTGACAACGGTCCGAGACTTGAAAGATAATTATGGTGTCATTTTCCCAAGACCTTTTTTTCTTTTTTTCTTGAGGGGGGGGGGGGGGGGGGAGGTGAGGGGAGGGGTAGCATGGCCATATTGTCATCCATTTTCATTTATTATATCTCTCATGGTCCGAAGGTATTACAAGGAGGTTCGGAGGCTCCTTGGTAATGACTCATAAGCAACGTAGCGTAGTAATGACTCATAAGCAACGTAGCAATTCGGATAAATCCGAACTGACAAAAATTTTACCGGCAAATGCTTTCCCGAAGCTTTTTTTTTTTTTTTTTCGGATTTATTCGAAAACACGGAGCCCTACATATCATATTTATTTATTTATTTATTTACCCTCAAGGTACATAGTACATTTCAGAGGGGAGGGAACACAAAAATTTTATAGCCATTAATTTTGATTTTTAAGTGGTAAAAACTACGTACCTAATCTACAATGTTTTCTTTTTTCTTTTTTTTTTTTTTTGCACGCAAAAATCATTTAAAACATTCTAAATGCTGCGTGAAAAAGCCGTTTACAACTCCCTGTAACACCGAATTAGAGCGCAGCTCTTGAGGAGGAGGAGGGAAGGGTACTGGGGGGTGAAGTGACCTGGGGGGGGTCACGTGACCATGCCGATGATGTCATCAGTGACGATGACGATGCGGACTCCGATGACGTCATCAGCGATTATGACGATGACGATGCGGATGTCGGTGACGTCACTGATGACCTCACCGGCATCCGCATCGTCATCGTCATCATCACTGATGACGTCATCAGTGACGTCACTGATGACGTCACCGACATCCGCATCGTCATCATCACTGATGACGTCATCAGTGACGTCACCGGCATCCGCATCGTCATCATCACAGATGACGTCATCAGTGACGTCACTGATGACGTCATCAGTGATGATGACGATGCGGATGCCGGTGACGTCATCGATGACGTCATTGGGGAGGTCACGTGACCCCGGCGGGGGTCACGTGACCCTGGGGGTGGTCACGTGACCTCGGGGGGGTCCGTGACCTCGTGGGGTCACCTGACTTCAGTGGGGTCACGTGACCTTGGGATGACCTTGGGGGCCACGTGACCTTGGGATGACCTTGGTAACGCCGACGCCGACGCCGACGGCGACGGCGACGCCGACGCCGCTCAAGCCGGGAACGGGCCCCTAAGAGCTGCGCTCTAAAAAATGATGGCAATTAAATCAGTCAACCAAGGGTGCTGTTACCAAGTGCTTGTTTAAAAAGAGAAACGTCAGTGATGGAGGCAATTGAAGCGGGAAGGCGGTTCCAATCTGCTGACGTACGAGGTATGAATGACATACTGAATGTGTTAGTGTTGTAACTTGGGATGCCAACCTTATGTGCACGATCAAGGCGAGCTGAGCGATAAGATGGTTCGAGCATGAGGCACTGGCGTAAAAGTGAGTTGTGATGGTAGATTTTAATTATGCAATAAGGAGAGACGAGCACATTTACGGCGGGAAGATAAGTCAGGTAATGACAGAGTTATTTTCATAGATGTTACACTGGAAGCACGATGATAGTTAGATAAGATAAATCGAGCTGCTCGATTCCGAATGCTTTCTAATGCAGTGACACGACAATGTTGGCCGGGATCCCACACAGATGAAGCGTCCTCCAATTTAGAGCGGACTAGACACTTGTACAGATAAGTTTTAGCGATGAAGGCGCTTGAGAAAAATTACGTTTTAAAGGGCCCATGAAACGATTTTTGGGTTGGGATAAATCATTTTAGATTGGGATTTTACTAATAGCACATCGTTCAGTGGACCAAAAGAAAAAGGTAGAAAGTCAAAAGCCTGACTTTCAGAGCGAAAATTTGAAAACAGAGCGGACTATTTCGTACCTCCTCCCCTTCGCAACCTCTCTGCCCTTTCACTGTGATACAACCGCGGTCCCAAAAGCGCGTTATCGGGTCCAAACTGACGTCACACGCAACCGGACCTCACTTATTCCCTTCACCCCTAAGCTGACATTGTGGTGGAAGCTACGCGCTTGCCAGACCAACCAGCCGCCTCCCTTTCATCACCTGACTTCATTCTCTGCAGCCACATTTGCCACGCTCACGTGGCAAGTGTGGCTGGCCCAACGAGCACGTAGCTTCAATAGCACTGTCAGCTTCGGAATGAACGTGGTGGGAAAAGCGACTTTTGTCTGAATTTTGAGCGACGGGCTAACCTTCTAGGGGGAGAATGGATGTGTCCGGGATTACACAAACAAGAGTGCGGGCAAGAGGGGACTCCCCCTTTTCGTCTTCTTTAACTGTTTGGTGGAATGCGCGATTTATGAGTTGAGGAGGAAAGCGAAACAGGAAAAAGTTGGAAAAGCTTTTCATGACCCCTTTAAGTATAGTTGTTGGTTGTTGGTAATGCCAACATACGGTTGGCATTACCAACAACATGCTCAATATGGGTATTCCATGAAAGATTAGAGGTGATATAGACGCCGAGGTACTTGTAACTGGAAACAGGTGATAGGGGCGCATTGTTGATATAGTATGTAGGACATGTAGTGTTAGAGCGCGATACTCTCATGGACTTGCATTTATTCGTATTTAATTCCATTAGCCAAGCATCGCACCAGCGAGCAATGTAGTTAAGATCTTTTTGAAGATGAACAATGTCAGATTGGTCAGTGATCTTGCGATAGAGAACGCAGTCATCAGCGAACAAGCAGACTTGTGAAGAAATGTTAGATACTAAATCATTAGTATAAATAAGAAACAATAAAGGACCAATTACGGAACCTTGAGGCACCCCTGAATGAACAGACACTACAGCAGAATTGTTGTTGTTAACACGTACAAACTGTAGACGATCAATTGTACGTGTTAACACGTACAAACTGTGGACGATCATATAAGTACGATCAAACGACCTTCACCGTACTCTGACTCGAAGAGTTCTTTGTACAAAGATAAGAAAACGTTTCATCTGTAAGGTACCATCCATACGCTTTTTTTATTGTTATTTATTTACGCTGGATTTTATGGTGTAGCAAGAATGCGCGTATTGCGAGTCTCATGCAGTTCTGAATTTTGCGGACACGGTTCGGATGCGTATACAATAATCTATGAACATTGCGGATGCGGTTACAAAGTCTGCGAGCCCGAATGACCAAACTGTTACCCGCGCATGGGTTATTTTAGGAAGACTCGAAGAACGTGGAAGCGCGGGGGTACTGCAGCAGGCGCAAGGTGGCGATTCGATACCTCAGATGAATGAATGAATGAATGAATGTTTTTTTTTTTCGGAATCAATTGAAATGGAGGCAGGGACTAAAGGCGTGAAGCCCGACAAGGTCTCTGTCCCCAGTGCAGCGCTTTCCAGCAGCACACAGTTTACAAAGTTAACGCTTATAGTAGTAAACAAAATATCCATTTTAAGACTATACCAGAAAAACAGCTAGTTATTATATACAGATTCATATAAGAAGGGGTTACCACTGCCCACCATGAGTGTCCCGACATCTTTTTTTTTAATTTACTAGAAGTGTTATTAAAATCTATGTGGTCTTTACGGTTATTGGGAGCTTTACTGACTTGATATTCCATTGTTTGTGTTCCATAATTCGTATGGGTATGAGGGGGCCGCTTATGTGCGTGTCGAAGAGGGTATGCATGCGTTACATCACTTATATCCGTCACATATAGTTTTTGTTTGTGAATCAGTTGTAATAACTTAAAGTCATAAATCTGATTGACCTTGAGAATGCCATATTTTTTTTAAAAAAAGTGGTGCAGTGTGCAGGTCTTGTAATTTACCCTTATAATTTTCAAATAGGCGCAACATTTTTTTCTGCAGTGTGAGCTGCGAGTTATAGTTTGTGGTCGATGTCGTTCGTGCCCCACACTGGAAGACAATACTCGAGTAAAAGAGCGAATAATATAAGTTTTTCTTTAGCCATGTTGGCATAAGGTTTCCTATTTTTTATAGACATCCAACCGACCGTGAAAGCTCGGAACTTAATTTATTCACATGTGTGTTCCAATTTAGCTCTTGATTAGACCTAACTCTCAAAAATTTTTGTTCGTAGACTCGTCCTATAATTTCATCTTTAAAATGTATAACTAAGTTGTTACTGTCGCGTTCGTTTTTAGGTGCAAATAGTATATACTTAGTTTTTTCGGTATTTAATTTTAGCTTGCTGGCTGTCATGAGTTCTAACTGGGCTTTGGATGAGTCTGCGAAGAATACACTGGTGTCATCCGGATACATAATAAGCTCATGAGATCCCGGAATTGCTGTAATATCGTTTATATAGAGAAGAAACAGGAAGGGACCTAGGATCGAACCTTGTGGAACTCCGCAGTTTATTTCGGATGTACTTGAGACAATGTTATTCATCTTAACAAACTGAAATCGATTTTGAACATAATTTTTTTACGAGAGCCAAAGCTATTCCACGTATTTCATATGTATGTAATTTTCTGAACAGTATGTCGTGTTGTATAGTGTCAAATGCTTTACTTAGGTCTAACAAAAATTCCTAGTGTATATAGTTTATTCACGATATTGTATATTATTTTGTCTTTTGCATCCACGAGTGCTTGTTCCGTGGATTTACCTTTCTGAAATCCATATTGTGATTTGTTAATCACATGATACTTAGATATAAATTGGTCTAGTTTGCTTTGTATAACGCCCTCAAATAATTTACATTCCCGCCCCTTTTGTAGACAGGTGTAACTTTGGCAATTTTAAGCTGCTCAGGAAATATACCCGTTTCTAACATGCAGTTTATGATGTGTGATGGGACGTTGCTAATATCTTGAGAAACGTATTTAATAGGAACTGGTTTAAGGTCATCGATGCCAGCAGCTACATTATTTTTTTGTTATTTTTGTTATTAGTAGTTCTATTTCCTGTGGGGTGACTGGTGATAACATTATCGAGTTCGTTAAGGAAGTCGTGCTAAATGTGTCGTTTTATGCTTGCGTATCTGCAGTACACTCGCCAACTTCTACGAAATATATGCTCCTTCATTGCGTTAGATAAGTCCAGCCCGCTTACGCGCTTGCCATCGACAATCACAGTTTGTATTTCCGTGGCGTGATTATTATTGTTTGTGAAGGCATTTACCGCTTCCCATACTTTTCTGGGCTCATTCTGGGCTCGCGCTCAAAATCTGCGACCGGGCACTTTATGGCTCCGTCGCCGAACCAGGAATTTCCTGAGGGGGGTAGTCAGGTGTTGGTCAGCGTACCATATGTTTAGGAACCCCCTCCCCTTCTCCTTTATTTTACGCCCTAAATTTTACACATGCAGAAATCAAGAGGGGGGTCAGGACATCCGGACCCCCCCTCTAAATCCGCCCCTGGGCCCAATGCAGGAGGCCTATTCGTGTTCGGCCAAATTACGTTCCATCTAATAACATGCTGTCTCCAGGGCCGAAGTCATCGGTTACAAGAAATAAGTGATCACAACCGAAGAAGACAGGACGACGGGCGCAATCCCCTCTTTGGGGAAGTGAGACATTGTCTGTTCCTGTTTATTTTTCTACTACTGTCAAAAAATTTTTTTTCTCCTTCTGCCCCAGAATTGGGTTAAAGTAATCGTTGTATGGTAAAAATTATCTTTCGGAATAACCAGAAGCAAAAACCTAAGCAGCGAACCAGAAGAGTTGGTTGAGTGCTGCTCACTCTGAAAATATCCCGGGCGACTATTTTCCCGTACAACTCCCGGAGAGCCAATTATCGCAACTTACGGAGGCAGCTCAGCGATATGACGATACCGAAACATATGTCTAGACAAAAAAAAACGCAGTCTGAGTTGCAACATTAAGCAATGCAAGATTGACGTTTTGCACAACTCGGACTGCGTTTGTCGGTTTAAGCATGTTTCGGCATCGTCATTCACTGGCTTTCTAGTGTTGCCCAGGAAAGTAGACGCACGGGCTTTTTAATCTCGGCGACAAAATGGTCAAAGTGTTCGCGTCGTTCGTGTGTTATCAGGATTAATTTCCTTCTTTTGCTAGCACATATGCGCCCGCAATCGAATTCTCACTGTGACGCCGTAGAGTCCGCCGATGGCAGAGCGACCGTCCCCGAGCGAAACGCCGGGACTAGGGAGCCTTCATAAAGGACACACCTTCGCCCGCCTCGCCCCTGGCAAAAACGCGAAACCTCTGGGCGAACCTAGGGAGCCTTCACAGCGCACATGCAGGCACCCTAGGCGAACCAGGCCAGCGCGTACCCGTACACAAACACGCCTGCGTACATACACACGCACGCGCAAGCAGTCCGTCCCGCAGTCGCCCCAGTCCCAAACTTCCCGAACGCCCGTAGCGCGCTCCCAAGGCCGGACGAAAAGATAAGCCCCTCAGTCGGACGAAAAGATAAGCCAAGCCCATGAAGGCACTCTAAGCGGAACAACACCCTCTCCCCGTTTTTTTTTCTATGCGTGGATTTGCTAAAAAAAACCAACAAAACAAACAAACAGAAATGCTGTCAGCCAGACAGGAACTGCCCTCCCTTCTAGCTTCTCTTGCACTTTAACCCCCCTTGCCCACGTGCAGGCGCTTTTCTTTCTTTTTTGTTCTTTCGTTTCCGGACGCCTCCTTGCGGAGTTTTAAGTTTTAATCGGCAGCTCCTTCATTTGTCTTTCTTCGTCAGGTTTTCTGCGTCGTTTAACCCCGTGTGAGTACCCCTATTTCGGTATGGCTGTAACGCGTGTGATATGGTTCAAATGTCGCGAACCGGGTGGTGTGTACATGTTTTGCGGCTGTCAGTGGTTTATGTTCAACGATGCGGTTGGACCCTTTAATGACGTTATCGTCTCTGTTTGATCGGTGGGATGATGACAGGTAGGCCTAATGACAGTCATTCCTTGTCGCCATGGCCGTCCGTCAGCCGTACTTTCGTGTACCCGGTAACGTCAGAATGCGAGCGTTTTTGTTGCCTCACGCACGCTTTTTCGAGATGTCGGGTTTCTTGTTTGTTTTTCAGCGTGGTTTTGGTGTTCTGCCGAAATTGCGTTCTTTCTTTGTGCACGCGCTCGTGTTCGGAAACCGTCACTTCCTTCGTCGGCTAGACTGCGTGTCACTTTTAAGTTTCATCGACGTTTAGGCTGAAACGTAGGTGTGTTTTTCTGCACGTGACAATTCTGTTTCCGCAATTTAAAGCGATTTACCCGCCTTTTAAAATTAGTCGGAAGAATCTGGACTGAATGGGGGACTAGGGCCATCTAGTGAATGAGCTGCGAACTAAAGCGATGGATGGATGGATGGATGAATACGGCTGAGCCCTTTGGATCGGGCGGTAGCTTACGCCACCTAGCCATTTTGTTTTACCATTTAAGCTTAGAATATTTAAATGTGAAATCTATATTCACTCCGCAGTGCAAAGAAAGTGAGGCTATGAAACCCCCTTGCCATCAGTGATTAAGAAAATACCTAGTTTTCTCTCGATTTCTGCCACCATTCACTTAATCTTTGCTTGGTAATCTCTACAGTCTTGAAATCCACTCTCCCTTCGCTGTCTCTAAAACCCAATGACTTTATTAAATCTATGTTGTCTTCGGTAGGCATAGGGTGAAGCCCTTTACAGTAGAGTATCAAGTGCTCAGCCGTCTCGTCCTCCTCTCCACAAGCAGTGCACACTGTATCAATTTCCTGGTACTTCACTCTGTATGTTCTGGTTCGCAGAACACCCGTTCTTGCCTCAAACAGCAATGAGCTTCCCCTAGAATTGTCATAAATGCTTTCTTTGGCAATAACTCTTTTGTTTAATCTATAGCTTTCCAGAGCAGTCTTTGTCTGCATTCCCTCTAGCCACCGATCTCTTTCTGTGGCCTTAACTTTCTTCTTAACTGAGACTTGCTCTTCCGTATCTTCGCTATAGAGATGGTGCCAGCGCCGAAACGACGCTGGCGCCATCTCGCGCAAGCCACTCACAACCGTCTTGGAACAGGAGTCCGCGTCGTCAAGGCGGCGTCGGCGGCGTCTTCACGGGCTTTCACGAGTGCTCTTCTCGATCAAGCAGGTTTCACTCGTTTCTCAGTTGCGATACCGACGCTTCGACGTTCTCAAATTGGATGCACATGTCTCGCCACATCTGCATTGCACGAAAATGTTCGAAATACTTTATTTAAAGTTCTCGTACTTTATTCAAAGTTCTCGTTATAAAAGTTACTTGGACGTGGAGTGACTACTTTTTGGGGGCAGAAGCTTTCCGTCAACTTCGGGATCCTCAGTTCACTTAATTTGTGTGTTTTCCCCTTGATGTATCTTACTAGATCTTTTCTCAAGTATTAGTATTTTGCAGTCGTGCTCTCGGTTTGTGGTGGTTCGTGGTCGAACGTGATCGTCTGCCATTTGTGATAGCAGACGACGTTTCGCCGGAAGCACTTTGAGACATCCGGATTTTGAACCTGTCGAATACATGTTGCGTTTGATTTTTATAGTGCTTCATATGTTATTCCGAATTGTTTTGCTCGCAGTTTTATGTGGGTTTCCTGTGATTTGCGGTGCACCTTTTGAGTTAGTTGGCGAGTCGAGAGATGGCGATGAGGTCTCTCGTACGACGTCGACGTCGTGTCTAGAGGGCTTATTTCAATTAATTCCTCATTAATTGAGACATTTCGAGATTGTACACTATAGGAGAGTTGTATTTGGATCGACGTCACATGGGAAAAGCGTACCGGTGTCCACTTTGGCGCTGGGAAGCCATGCGCGTTTGTTTACCTTTTTGCGGGGTGGTATGTGCTCTTGGGGTTCAAGCCCTGAAGGACTTGAAATTAAAAGCCAATTGGGGGTATCGCTTCTCGGCCTTTTGGCTAAGATCAAAGTGTAGTGCGTACGATCACAGTGCACTACCTTTGAGTCTTCAGCACGTTTGCGGCCTCCACGGAAGAATTATTGCTTTGTGGAAACATCGTTGGCCTGAGCTTTACCTCATCGGTGCCACGGGTTGGCCCAGCATTGCACTGCCTCCGGGACCTGCATCAGCCTCTGCCACTGGGACCTGCCTCTGCCACTGGGACCTGCCTCTGCCACTGGTACCTGCCACTCGGACCTGCCACTCGGATCTGCCACTGGAACCCTGCCACTGGAACCCTGCCACTGGGACCCTGCCACTGGGAACCTGCCGCTGGGAACCTGCCACTGGGAACCTGCCACTGGGAACCTGCCACTGGGAACCTGCCACTGGGAACCTGCCACTGGGAACCTGCCACTGGGAACCTGCCACTGGGAACCTGCCTCTGGGAACCTGCCCCTGAGACTTACCCGGTCAACCAGGAGCTGGATGGGGGACCTGCCCCACCATGGCAGACCCTGCAGCCTGCAGTCCAACGATGCCGCCCAACCAGATGTCGGGAACGAGGAGACGCAGCAGTGGCATCCCGGTACCATCGCCTCGGACGCCAACGGCACCGAACCCCCCAGGCCCACCCCAATCGGTGCTCAGTGAAGGTCAGCAGCCGCGCCGGGATGGAGAGATGCTTTTCGTCTCCTTCCCGGCTCCACACGTCTTCAAGTGCCCAGAGGAAGGCTGCTCAGCTGCTTACACTGCGGCTGCCTGGACTGCAAAACGACAATCCCTACAGCGGCACCTTGAGGGAGACCACGGCATGCGGATTCGCCGCACGGTCAACCTCTGCACCTTATGTGGGGCTACGCTGGGGACAAGGCCGACATCACACCCATGCCTGGCAAATGGCAGAGCAGCTGCTCAACCCACTCAGCAGCGGTATCAGTGCAACAAGTGTCCACAGTCCTTCCCCTCCAGGAAAGGGCTACACAACCACTTGCAGTGGCACGGCAAAGAGGAGGCGAAGCAACTGCGAGCAGCCAGCTCCCAGGCAAGCACCACCCCCACGGAAGAGGCGCAGCAACCGCCTGCAACACCAGCTGCCTCGGCAGTAAGCAGCGAGCCTGGGGAGCTCAACCAACAACCTCCGCCATGTACCAGCCCAGTACATGGTGCCGACTCGGAGCAGAGCCGCCGGCTTGCCACCCCCACCCCCGAGGACCAGAGCACCAAAGGCACCCTCGCAAGCAGCCCCATCATTCAGGCGACAGGCGAGACCCCTTCTGCTCTGGCAGAAAGCCCTTCAGCCAGCTCCCAGGCAAGCACTACCCCCATGGAAGAGGCGCAACAACCACCTGCAACGCCAGCTGCCTCGGCAGTAAGCGGCGAGCCTAAGACGCTCGAGCAACCTCTGCCATGCACCAGTCCAGTGCGTGGGGACGGCTCGGAGGAGAGTCGCCTGCTCGGCACCCCCACCCCCGAGGACTACAACACCAGAGCCACCCTCGTGAGCACCCCCATCACCCAGGCGACAGGCGAGACCCCCTCTACCCTGGCGGAAAGTCCGATGGACGCGATGGCCACTCCATCTCGCCTATTCACCCAGGACTGTCCCAGCCAAGGAGGGAGCCTGCAGAACAGCGACCAGCAGGAGGACGCCGTGGAGACTGCACCTGCCAAACTAGAAGATGACAGCTCAGTGCTCGCCGAGCACACCAAAAAACTCCGGCGACTACTGACAAGGGCCCCTAATGCAGACAACTGGGCCGAGTTCGGGAGCATCCTGGACGATGCCATCAGCGTGATAGCCACCACAGTGAAATTGCCTGGTGCCACTGCTGACGGACGACCGCGGCGAGAGGTCAACCCGCAGAACGCCCAGCAAATCCAGTCTCTCTACCGCCGCAACCGCCGCCGTGCGGTACGACTGATTGCGGAGGGCCCCTCAACACTGTGCCCCATCCCACCAGACGAACTAGAGGCGTATTTCAGCACCGTCTGGGCACCGAAGGAGGCCGACACGACGCTTCTAACACGGCGGATGCCTGCCCCTGGTGAGCTGAGCCTGGCGGCATTCACGGAGGATGAGGTGGCGGCGCGGCTGCGGCGGTGTGAGAACACTGCTCCTGGTGGCGACCGGCTCACCTACCACCACTGGAGGACCGTGGATCCGGAGGGGAGCTTCCTAGCGGCTGTCTTCAACTGTTGCCTACGACACCGGCGAGTTCCTGCATGCTGGAAGGCGTCCCGTACGGTGCTCATCCACAAAAAAGGCGAGAAGAGGGACCCCACAAACTGGCGCCCCATATCCCTTGGTAACACGATTGCCAAACTGTATGCTGGATGCCTGGCATCCCGGCTGCAGGGGTGGTTGTGCGATCACGGGATCCTGTCGCAATGCCAAAAGGGGTTCCTGCCGCACGACGGTGTGTTTGAACACAACTTCGTGCTGCAGGAGCGCCTTGACGCGGCGCGAACAGGTGGTGGTGACCTGTGCGTGGCGTTCCTCGACTACGCCAACGCCTTCGGGTCAGTGGCCCACAACGCACTCGTCGACTCGGTTCGAGGTGCGGGCACTGGGGACGCCTTCGCCAGCATCATCCAGGACCTGTACGAGGACAACACGACGGCCATCATCAGCGAGGGAGGCACAACAGAGCCGGTCGCCATCAAAGCAGGGATCCGGCAGGGCTGCCCGCTCAGCGGGCTCCTTTTCAACCTCGTGCTAGACCCAGTGATCCGGGCGGTGCAGGGAGGCCAACGGCAACACAAGATCCTGGCCTACGCCGACGACCTCACCCCCATGGGAGGCAGCCCTGCCGAGCTGCAAACAAGGATCAACGTCGTCACCGCGCTGTCCTCCGGGCTCGGGCTCCAGCTGAACCCATCTAAGTGTCGGACCCTTCACCTGACGGGGCGGCAGCCTGTGGGCACGAGGCCTACAACATTCTGCATCGGGGAAGCAGAAATCCCCCACATGACCGACTTCGAGGCGCACACTTTCCTGGGCCGCCCCGTGGGCTACAGGGTCCTGCCCGACACCGCCTGCGTGGACGACGCGATCGCCCTGGGGAGATGCCTGCTGTCCTCAATGCTGGCTCCCTGGCAGAGGCTGGACGCCATAAAAACATTCCTCTACCCGGCCCTGAACTTCGCCATGCGAGTTGGGGCTGTGGGAAAGGAAGAATGGCGCCGCCTGGACGACACCCTGCGACCCCTCATCAAACGAACGCTGTACCTGCCAGCAAACTCCTCAAACAAGTACCTCTACGGGAGTGCAGGTGCAGGAGTCGCAGGGATCCCGGAAGCAGCCGACATCAGCGACGCGTGCCGCATTGATGGTGCGTTCAAGCTGCTCTCGTCGCCAGACAGCGAGGTACGTGACCTGGCACTGCAGGCGGTGACCAGGGTGACGGAGAAGCGGCTCAGGAGACCAGTTGCAGCAGAAGACGTGGCGGCCTACCTATCCGGAGACACCGAAGGCGACTTCAGAGCAACGTCAACGCAGCTCCAGTCGGTGTGGACAGAGGCCCGCAAAGCCT
This sequence comes from Ixodes scapularis, assembly GCF_016920785.2. NCBI lineage: Eukaryota > Metazoa > Arthropoda > Arachnida > Ixodida > Ixodidae > Ixodes > Ixodes scapularis. The sequence goes on along the minus strand of NW_024609836.1, from coordinate 58,916,527 downwards.
CCCGACGCGCCGGCGTGACCTGGGAGCTGGTGCCTGAAGGAGCCAGGATCGCCTGTGGGGGAACTACCATCTCCCCCAAGCATCGCCACAAGGTGATCCGGACACTCCGAGGCATCTCGACAGCAGCAAACGACAGAGCGCTGCACCAACAACCCAGCCAGGGAAAGGCGATGGAGTGTGTCGCCGCTGATCGCGCCAGCTCTCACTTCATGCGGTCGGGGCGATACACCCGTTTCACCGACTGGCGGTTCATCCACCGGGCACGTCTCAACCTGCTGCCACTCAACGGAGCGCGTCCATGGGCCTCGGCCGTCGACCAACGATGCAGGGCGTGTGGCTACCAGCAAGAAACCTTGCCACACGTCGTCTGCCACTGCATGGTCCAGAGCCAGGCCCTGACGCGGCGTCACAACAACATCGTGAACCGCATCAAGGCAGCAGCGACGCCCAAGTTCACGGTGACGCATGAAAACCAGCCGGTCGGGGAGTCAAGCCTGCGTCCAGACCTAGTGCTGGCGAGGGGTGAGGAGGCCATTATCATTGACGTCACCTGCCCCTTTGACAACAGACGTGCAGCGCTGCTGGAGGCGCGGCAACAGAAAATTGAGAAATATGAGGCCATCAAGCAGTACCTGTGCCGCCGCTACCAGCGCGTGACTGTTGCTGCCGTAATCGTGGGTGCGTTAGGGTCCTGGGACCCAGACAATGATGCCACCCTCAGGAGACTATGCAGCAAATCATACTTACGACTAATGAAGAAACTCATTGTGAGTGAGACGATAGCAAGCTCCAGGGACATATATGCTAGTCACATTGCTGGGAAGCGCCTTTAGAATATGTATATTTTCTTCTTTTTAGCATTGTATTAGCATCTTTTTTTTCTTCTTCTCTCTTATAACCTGTGTATAATTTCCCTAGCTAGCCAATGTATAAAATTCCCACTAACATTACGACTTGTACAGCTTCCCATACTCCCTGTATATGTAAATAACATGCAATAAAATCTCTGTTCTTATCAGCTTAATATCTGATACGGGTCCTATTTGGACCCAAGATATTAATCTTATTTTTGGAATGCGGCGTAGTGCTTGAGGTTTACCTCACCTATGCCACGGGTTGGCCCGGTATTGCACTGCCTCCGGGATCGGCCCACCCCCTCACGGGGGGAAATCTATAAATCCAAAGGAAGAATCACATATCTCACACCGTTCCAGTGCTGCTGACGCATTCTCTGCATGATCGCACTCTGGTGTGCGACTGAGGCCAGTGCGCCGTGAATGATGCGGAATGATTGATATATTGGAAGTCTCATAATATCTGTGCTCTTCGCTCAATCTGAACAGGATCCTGGTGAGTGATGAAAAGGTCTTGCTGTTTTCAAGGGGCATTCCTTTGTGACCTCTGGCGAGCCAAATCTCCGTGGATGAGGAGGTCTTGCTGTTTTCAAGGGGCATTCCTTTGTGACCTCTGGCAAGCCAAATCTCCGTGGTCAGCAGAGTTGTGTGGATGTGGTGCGACGTGAAACACTGCAACAAGGCCCTTTTCGCAGTGTTGAAGTCTTGGTGCTCCGTGAAATGACTGTGAGGTGCCAGCTCTGGCGACAACGGCAGTAGTTGTGTGCCTTTGAACGCCTTCTTACGGTGTTGAAAGGTGCACAATCCTGTGAAATGTTAGCATTGACAAAGAGCAGTGGTGGTGTGCATTTGATTTTCTTTGTCTCAGCACTGAAAGTGTGGTGCTCCTGTAAGGTGTCAGTGTTGGTGACAAAAGCAGCAGCAACCTGTCTTTCGATGTCTTGTCACAGTGTTGAAAGCTTGGTGCTTCCTGAGAAGTGATTGTGAGGTGTTGGCATTGGCAAATGTACCAATATCTATGAGTAATAAGGTGAAACTTTGGAGGGGGTTCGGTTTTGAATTGTTTCAGAAGATTCCAAAACCCTATGGATGAAATTTCGGTTGTTTGAAGATTTGGCAGTTTTGTCGCAATCTAGCCAACATGGCATCATTCATTTTGGTTTTGTGGACGTTGCGAGTGTTTAAAGTCTTTAAACCTCGATACAGGTTGAAATCCGACCCGTTATTGGTTTATTTTCTGCGTTATAGCACGACATACCAGGTTGCCCGCAGTGTGTGTGTGTGGGTGTCTTCGTAGATCCTAGAACACCATGCCGAGGCCTGCAGGTGCATTGACCCATAAAGCACAGTATTGATCCGTGCTCGAAGTGATGGCCAAACTGACTACAGGAGCTCAAAAAGCAAAGCTCTATGGTAGCTTGTGCACGTCCAAGTCTCGGAGCTCTGGGTGCAGTCTGTGGCCTCAAAACGTTTTGGTCACGAATCACGGTTGACTAATCGGCGATTTCATTTCCACTGTGGAAACACGCTGCCAGTGGTCGTCAGCGAAGCATTCCGTGTGAAAAGTGCCAAACTTTCAAGCACAAGCAATAAACGTCTTTAGTTAAGCAGTGAATTTTTCTAAAATGTGTTTTGATGAAAAGTCCCGGGGCAGGACTTTGTAAAAAAGTCGTTCGACCAACTGAGTTCCACATGCCACCTGTGTTGTCAACGTAAACTAGCGTTCCCGGCGCTTGTAACGAACTCCACACATTGTCGAGCAATCGATGCGATGAAAACGAGCGTTGTGATTTGTGATCATCGATTTCACCTACCTGCCTTTGTTTTGGTCATGTGACGACATGACTATGAAAGTTGGTAAATTGAAACCATCGTGACAAAATCTCAATATTTTGTGTCGTGTTGTATGTTATTTTATTTTTCTGTATCTCGGGTTTGATCTGAACGAGCCTATTTTGTTAAATGGAGTATTTATATTTAAAATTGTAATTATTTAGTGTGGTTTATAATATTGCAATGTACTGAAACAATGCAAACTTATCTGAAATGCATTGAGGTTCAGCCGTTCTTGCTAAACTTTCCGAAACCCGTTTTGGAAAAAGTTGTGCCCCATCACTAATATCTATAAAGGATGAGAGAAGGCCATGTTCCATTGGGCTCTACACACAAAGCATGTGTCCTGTACACTTTGTCCTCTTTTATTATCTGGCCACATCTCCCCTTCTCGGATGGAGGACAGAATAGAGGACAAAATGACAGTTGTAAACGTATGGAAAACACGAGTACACACAAAATTTGCTAGCACAGCACATTTATACGCTATTTTTTCCCCTTCCCAAGCTCTCGGGCAAAGAGCAATTGCGGCTTATACCATCAGCACACATACGGTATTTACATCCCTGTTTTTCCCGTACCTGACTGTCTCCTTCCAAGGCAAAGCCCATCTCTGTCTAGGTGTAGACCTACTTATTTGACTGTCACCTTTGAAGCCAATGCTCTCCTTTGCACGAGTATAGACCTACCCCTCAAACATGTTGCTCCCGTTTAAACTCGAGTCTATGCCTGCGGTGTTTTTTTTTCGTCTGCGGCGTAAGCGCTGCACTGATGCGCCGTCCGAGCCGGTCACGTTGGCAGCCTCTTTTTACCAACGACTGTGTGGAACTGTACAGCCTCTACCTTGCTGACGCTGTGCATGATCCTCTGGATCCTCTGGTGGTTGTACTTCATGTAGGCGGTCCGGTGAATAAAGATACATCTTCCTGCGTTGTTGCAATTGATGACAATGGTATGATTCTGCTCTCTTTGGAGGAATATGCAGCAAAATTAGCAACAAGTACACTGATGACCTTGCCTCACTGTGGCAGTGGATCAACATTGTGTTGGCTCTGTCGTCTTCACCATCCGTGGTAACTTTGCAGCAGACTAATTTGGAAACTCAATAAGCAAGACTTCAAAAATGGAGGTCCACTTTGCCGGGAAATGATTGTCTATGAACCATTGTCTATTTATGGAGGAAGTGCCCACTATGGCCCATCATTCCCAACTGCGTGAAAATATCAAGACCACTTCTGCCCATTTCGCTTGCCTGCCCCTTTGATAATAAAGCTTCACAATTAAATCGCCGGGAATAGCGAAACATGCTTCAAACTTGTTTTGCATACCATCGAAGTCTTGGATTTTATTTTAATTCACTTCATGTATGCCAAAGCAGCTAATATCTGTCCCATAGAAAAAGTATATGAAGATGCTTTTAAGCAACGCTATAAACATTTTCTGCACAAATTACCCCTTGACCTAAAGCAGTGATTTATATTCGTGGAAATGGAGTGTGCTAATTAAGTTACAGTGCTTGAGGAGAATAACTTAAAGGACAAAAACCGCGAAAAGCGTGTCCAAAAAGGTTTATCCCGGGGTAAGGTTTAAATGAAATTTCAGCTGTACAACGGCAGGTGCTCTGCGGTTGCCCTGTGGCGTTGCAGCACGCAGTCCCGGTTTGTCTGCAAAATGAAGCCCACGCATGCAAAATCGTAGTTTTCCCGGCCTGTGTACCTAGAAAATACGCATACAAAGAAAAGAAAATGTTGAAATAAACGCGTCTGAACTCTGAAGGAAGTGTTCTAATTAAATCAGTATTTTTTCTATACATAGAAGGAAGGTGGCGCAGATTACCGCCCGATTTATTATATGTCGAACTGTATCCATTCGTTCACATTTACAATCGATAGAGATATGCGTACTCCAGGAGGTGCTGCCATCTATCGGGAATTTTTGAAGTTAGTTCTATATTATATGGATAAACAAATAAAAAGCCCAGCTCCGCTTTTCGAATCTGTCGGAACTTGCGCCACCTAGCTGAGTTTATAAAACTGAATACATATTGCCGCTCTTGCCCTTCGGTCTGTGCGTAAGTCGAGCGAACAACATCCCGTGGTTACATGAACACCATCGAGGCCACTAATTCGTCAGTAGTTCGTGAGGTTCTTACGAATAAATTACTCAATTGCAGAGTGGCTGAAAGGTAAAAGCTTTCTCTTTGGTCGATAGCGCTTGTCTACAAAAGGCTAAGACGCTACGCGAATCATCTGTTGAGAAGACTCCCGCTTCAAACGAGGGTTCACTTTTGGCACCATCAGGAACCCTTTTTTGAAACTTCGCGCCAAGAAGGAAATACCACCTCTGGGAGGTGCTGCCATCTAGTGGGTACATTTGAAGCACTGTGATTTGAAGTTAGTCTCTCTGTTCGAAATCTTGGATGCTATGCTCTTGGTCATGGCTATGCCGCCATAGTCATGGCCTCCAAGATCGTCGGGAGGGTCCACTTTTGGCAACATCAGTCTCAGATGAGAACGGAACCCTTGTTTGAAACTTCGTGCCCAAAAGGAAATAGTACCCTAAATACCACTTATGGGAGGTGCTGCCATATAGTGGGTACATTTGAAGTTAGTCTTTCGGTTCGAAATCTTGGAAATCTTGGATGCCATGCTCTTAATCATGGCTATGCGGCTATGCTGGCTATGCCGCCATAGTCATGGCCTCCGAGATCGTCGGGAGGGTCCACTTTTGGCAACATCAGTCTCCGCTGAGAACGGAACCCTTGTTTGAAACTTCGCGCGAGAAAGGAAATACCAGATCTGGAAAGTGCTGCCATCTTGTGGGTATTTTTCAAGTTAGTTTCTTGGTTCAAAATCTTGGTGCAGCGGTGCAAGGAGGGATTTCTAATTGAAAACGAGCGTGTTGGTTAATAGATACAAAACTTGAAAGTACAAAACAGCGAGGACGAGGACGGGAACAGGACATCTTTCAAACAGGGCTCGAAAAACGTTGGCAGTTACAATTGAAAACGAACGAATTAATGGAGAATTCCGCTCGCAGATCTCGAGCGCTCCAAAAGCGCTCCATTTGGAGCGCGCATATTCCGCTCGCAGATCTGGCTCAAGTTGGTCATCTTCCGCTCGTAGATCTCTGGCAGCGCCCGCTCCACGGAGCGCCCCAAACTCCGCCGAACTTGCTCTGCGAGGTTTCACGGATCTCTCCGGAAGCTGACAGAGCGGCCCACGTGACTTCCGTCTAAATCGGCGGTGCGCCTGCGCGGCGAGGTTGGAGAGATCGGCGGGCCCGGCGGGCCGGTCGGGTCGTGGAGTCGGATCTGTTCGGGTGCGTCGGTTGTTTACTCTGGATTGTGACGGCTCGAACGCTTCTACCTCGCGTAGATCAGGGATAAAAAGTCGGGAATGTGGAGCGTGGCAAATCGTAAGCGCTGACGTCTGTGATTGTGAGAGGGAGAACGAGAAAAAGAACAACAGAGAAGCCGGAGGCAGACGCAAGGTTAGGCCTATTCATTCTGCAGCCAGTGATTGTTTACCTTTTTACGCTGCATTCCGTCGGCGTTTTCCCGTGAAATAAAGCAAGAAGTGGTTAGGCAACGACCGCGCAAGTGATGGTTTGTTACATCTGTGTTTATTGAAGTCGTACTACAAATCTGAACTCCACGCTGGCAATCCCTGTCCGTGCCCGGGCCCGCCGCTTCGAGGCGGCCGAAAGGTATGTGACGGTGCCGAACGCGGACGTCTTCGTTATTTGTGACATGGGTGCCGCGGTACGTATAATTTCGCCCGGCCTGTTTCGCGTGTTACTTCTGCAGCTAAGCAGTGACAGTCGTCACTGGTCGTTGGAAAGATCCGCCGGCTGAGGCGTTGGTGGGCTGGTCAAGTTCAAGCAGCGGCCATTTTGTACGGCGGAGGGAGAAGGGGTGGAAGGGGTGTGGGGGAGGTCGCTCCAAAAATGCAAGTTTATCTTCCCCTCGTCGATTCGGAGCGGGTCCCACGGAGCGGAATTTTGCCTCCCTCGCGGATTTTGGAAAGCGCTCCAGATCTACGAGTGGAATTCACCATAAGTTACAGTGCTTGAGGAGAATAACTTAAAGGACAAAAACCGCGAAAAGCGTGTCTAAAAAGGTTTATCCCGGGGTAAGGTTTAAATGAAATTTCAGCTGTACAACGGCAGGTGCTCTGCGGTTGCCCTGTGGCGTTGCAGCACGCAGTCCCGGTTTGTCTGCAAAATGAAGCCCACGCATGCAAAATCGTAGTTTTCCCGGCCTGTGTACCTAGAAAATACGCATACAAAGAAAAGAAAATGTTGAAATAAACGCGTCTGAACTCTGGAGGAAGTGTTCTAATTAAATCAGTATTTTTTCTATACATAGAAGGAAGGTGGCGCAGATTACCGCCCGATTTATTATATGTCGAACTGTATCCATTCGTTCACATTTACAATCGATAGAGATATGCGTACTCGAGGAGGTGCTGCCATCTATCGGGAATTTTTGAAGTTAGTTCTATATTATATGGATAAACAAATAAAAAGCCCAGCTCCGCTTTTTCAAATCTATCGGAACTTGCGCCACCTAGCTGAGTTTATAAAACTGAATACATATATCTCTCTTGACCTTCGGTCTGTGCGTAAGTTGAGCGAACAACATCCCGTGGTTACATGAACACCATCGAGGCCACTAATTCGTCAGTAGTTCGTGAGGCTCTTACGAATAAATTACTCAATTGCAGAGTGGCTGAAAGGTAAAAGCTTTCTCTTTGGTCGATAGCGCTTGTCTACAAAAGGCTAAGACGCTACGCGAATCATCTGTCGAGAAGACTCCCGCTTCAAACGAGGGTTCACTTTTGGCACCATCAGTCTTCGATGAGAACGGAACCCTTTTTTGAAACTTCGCGCCAGGAAGGAAATACCACCTCTGGGAGGTGCTGCCATCTAGTGGGTACATTTGAAGCACTGTGATTTGAAGTTAAGTCTCTCGGTTCGAAATCTTGGATGCTATGCTCTTGGTCATGGCTATGCCGCCATAGTCATGGCCTCCAAGATCGTCGGGAGCGTCCACTTTTGGCAACATCAGTCTCAGATGAGAACGGAACCCTTGTTTGAAACTTCGTGCCCAAAAGGAAATACCACCCTAAATACCACTTATGGGAGGTGTCTTTCGGTTCGAAATCTTGGAAATCTTGGATGCCATGCTCTTAATCATGGCATGGCTATGCGGCTATGCTGGCTATACCGCCATAGTCATGGCCTCCGAGATCGTCGGGAGGGTCCACTTTTGGCAACATCAGTCTCCGCTGAGAACGGAACCCTTGTTTGAAACTTTGCGCGTGAAAGGAAATACCAGATCTGGAAAGTGCTGCCATCTTGTGGGTACTTTTGAAGTTAGTTTCTTGGTTCGAAATCTTGGTGCAACGGTGCGTGTTGGTTAATAGATACAAAACTTGAAAGTACAAAACAGCGAGGACGAGGACGGGAACAGGACATCTTTCAAACAGGGCTCGAAAAACGTTGGCAGTTACAATTGAAAACGAACGCTCAGGTGGTGGTGGTGATGTTGTTTTAATAAAATAATCCAAAAGAAGAGGTGGGATGCCGGGTGATAGGTTAGCCTCCCAGGAGAGGGGACAGCTGTATCACCCTGCTGGGAAGTGGGGTGAAAGAGGGACAGAGGTGAGGAAGGGAGGGGAGTAAGTATACATCATAGTTGGGATGCGATTCTTCTTGATGACGACAAATAGTCAAGGACCGCTCGAAGAAGGGTCATTCCACGTGAAACGTCCCAGACGTTGCGCTCGACCACCTCTGATTTCTAAAAAAAAATTCATGGGCTTCGGTCACAATGTCCGTAGCCATACCCTAAAATAGTTTTGACGAAAAAAAATTTGTGATGACTTGAGTGCGATTTTAAGTTTTGAAAACAGCGTGAAACTAGGCATCACTCAATAATTTACGAAAAATCAGCTTTTTTTTATGAAACATCCAACAATATTCTTTTCTTTAATTTGCACGGTTGTCGGCTTATAATGTGGTCGAGTTTGTGCAGTTTTGTTTAATTGAAATATTTTTTTTTTTAAAATACATAATTTTATTCAAAAATACACATTTTTGTCATTTTATTAAAAAATATATATAATTGCTCCCGGGACCTAATATAACTTTTTACTGGTTGCCCTCTAGGTGTATAACCTATACAAATATTTTAAACCACTCAATTAAACATCTTGGAGTAAAAAAAAAAAATCCTGAAGTTGCCAAAAAGTGCGTTTTGACGCATGAACAGTCGTTTATTCCACCCTGAGGTGGTCCAAGTAAAAATACAAAATATGGTGGGTTTGGAAGAACGATTGATCGTCTTTTGATTCTGAAAGTTTAATCAGAGTAATTTTTGTTTAAAGACCGACCAACGAACCCATTTTCCGCAAGGTAGGAAAATGGCCCTCGCGCCCTTCTCTTTTCACCCTCTCCCAAAAATCACGTGACGGCAGGAGCTCGTTTTGTGTCGGCTTTTTCTGTAGGGATAATCCTCAAAAACCGCGAAATGAGCGGCTAGCTGCGAGCGCAACAACGACCTTGAGACGTCCGGGTGTCTTCCCTCGTTGACGCAGGCACGCTCAATCCGCGAGATTGAGGAAGCCAGCGCGACCGAACGCTTTTTTCCATGAGCTGCAGGTCCGAGGCCGCTCGGTCGGTGGAGAGCGAGGGGTCTTGGTATGCTGGGTTCGTTCCAGCAGCCGCTTTCTGGCATCGCGCGGCTGCTGGAACCATTCCCGTGTCTGCACAAGAATTGGCTTGCGCAATAAAGGGTTCAGGTCGTTGATAATACTTTTATTTTCTAAACTTATAAATCAAGTGGCTTTCCCTAATCTCTTCATTACTGTTTGAAACACATCTCCTCTCATAGGTTGTTCATCCCATTTTGGACTCTTTTGCGTATTTATTCGTCCTTACCTCTGCTTGATGACTGTGTGATAACTTGATAAAGACCTTTAAATATTAGCGCGGGCTTGCGTGATCAACGCTGTCCCGGATTTACCCGAAATTGGAAAGATTGGCGTCAGGAGGAGTTGAAGAAGCAAACCTAAAATCTTGCTTCTAATGAAGATGGCACAATCGTAAGATAGGTCTTTGCTTCACTTTCCTCCACAACACCCCATCGTTTGCACCATCGCAACTTCTCAGTAACATAGCTGTATACCACATTTTACTCATGGTTACTATAGATGTGGCCCCATAGGCTTTCCCGTTATGAGCGAGTCGACTTTTTAACGACCGGCGACTGTCCTGAGTGAGAATAAATATGATCACCTTCCCACAACATCCACCCCTTTCTCCCCCTGCCCTTTCCCGAGTTGGGGAGATATCAGGCCACTCCAGGAAGCAGCCTGCAGACTGCGCTTTTCGGCTGCTCATTCTCAAAATATTCGAACGTGTAAGTAAACACATCGCATGAATGACGCCCAGTTGATTTGCAACCTAAACAATGTGGCTGTATACTGTTGGGACCCAATCAATTTCATCATCAATCATTATTTGTTATGATTTCATGGTGAAAGTGTGTTCGTCGTGATGCCACAAAAGTGATCCATTGAAAGTTTTGTTGAAATACTCGCTCCTGTGACGCTATAGTGCGTAAGGTCAAAGCACCCGAGGCAGTGCGTAATACTTTTCAACTGTCGTTGACGATAAAACATTTGTGGGAAGTGCGCAAAAATTGTTTACGCACTTCCCGCACTTCTTTAAAGCGAGAAAACAATTTTTGAAGTTGAACTCACCCACTGGGGGACAGGTGTGATACTTTGGGCCGGAGCCACGCGGGAGGGGGTCCTAATATTCTTTGTCCCTCCTGACCCCCAGCTGTGCTAATTGTTCGTCCTTGTTTCATTTTCCCTAGACTCTATCCACCAGTTTTCCAATCTCCTTTTTGTGATGGTAACCCTTTTTTTCTCCATTCCTCCATCCTCGTCCGATTTTGTACAGCGTTGGCCACAGGTGGTGAGAGCGAGCTTACCCTAATTCAAGCCCCGACCGGGGCGCCCCTAGCGGCAAACGGGTCCTTTGCATCGGGGATCTTCTGCCAGTCGCTGCGTTGGTTGTGCGCATAGAGTTATTACAATAAACGCTAAAGGCTCAGCTGGCGCTAGTGTGCTGTTGCTATTTGAAGCAGACGCAAGCAGTCAGAAATTGAATTCCGGTAATGCATTTCTATGGGAAAAAGCGAGTGTATTTTCTCTCTGCGCTCGATTATAATAGCGAATATCACTAATAATTTGTACGTATTAGGCACATTGGAACATTTCTCAGTCACACAGACAAAATAATTGGTCAGTTACAGTATTTTTATTTGAAATTCGTGGTATGAAAAACGGTGTTAAATCCGCTTCGTACGTGTATTTAGTGCACTGTCGGGCACTGTTAGCGCGAACACGGCGTCGACGCTCTCCAGCATGGGGGATATTGAGGAGTTTCAGCGAATATAGGGGGCGCTCCGATTGATCCAACATAACGGACAAGAGGGGGATAGATTTGCGACGCCCGTAGACCGGTAGCGTATAAATAAAACAAAGCGTGTCGTTCTCTGTTTGGAGCGAAAGCTTGCGCTGGGAACCTCCTGGGTTCGATCCCCGCCGCCCCCGCCCGTTTCGATCTGGATGAGTTTCGTACCGGCACGCGTTCGTGGGATCACTACTGCGTGATGCACGTTAAAAACCCCAGGGGGGCTATGTTGCGCTTTTTGCACTCCCAGGAGACTAGGGAGAGGGAAGTGACGTCAACGACACAGCAAACGCAGATTGGGTGTTGATTTCGTTTTCTTCTGTCAACATCCAGTCTGCGTTTGCTGTGTCGTTGACGTCACTTCCCTCTTCCAAGTCTCCTGGGAGTGCAAAAAGCGCAACATAGCACCCCAGGTTAGCGGTTGTACCGCACTGGCTAAATTTCTCATCTACAGCTAAGAGACCGATTACCCGTTGAGGCGCATCTCCATCAAGGCTGTATAAACATAAAGAGCACACCATTTTTTTTTTCTGTTGCCGTGTGCGAGACGATCATCGTTTCAACCAAAACCTACCGTGATGCTTCAGATGAAGTGTTCAAGCCAGTCGAAGGCAAGAAATCTTGCCATAGTCAAGAAATCTTGCCATAGTCAAGATATGTGTGCGAGTGTTCGACGTGAGCTCTCACGCTGGTGCAGCTGTCATCAAGTTGAACCGAATGTACGCGGGTCCAAAGGAAGGTACATATCAACGATGTTCGCACGTTGAAACTATAACGTGTGCTTTATCTAAAACTAAACTTATCGGTCTGCGGCTACAAACATTTTCGTTGACGTTGCTTAGATGATATCAGACCTCGTATTAAAAGGTGTTGCGAACTCTTCGGTTGTTCTTGTTAATTGTGCTAAAAAGCGGTTGGATGGAAAGTATGACAACTACAGCATACAAGGGACGATTGAGGTCTTTATCCTGCGTTCTATGTATCGAAACATGGGTCGCCGATCGTCCCGTTTTTACACATAACGTAAACAAGCCCCAGAAGCGCCAATCTCATTTCGATGTGCTTGTGCACCCCTACAAGCCTCGTTTTGGCTCTTGTGGAAAGCTTTATTGTAATAGCAATAGTCTCATCGGTCATTCGAGCTGTATGTGCCACGGTGATATCTGCTGTGTGTGAACTGCTGACAAACAAGTCTGTATTAAATGCGAGAAGGAGAACGAAGGTAAATTAAATGTTTTCTTTTTACAGAACAGGGCAAAGCTTCTAAAACAAGAGCAACCTAAGCTGATATTTGAGTGTGCTCAAGAATGAATGGCAAAAGGTGCTTATGCTAAGTGGTAGACGCAGTTGATTTTCTGTTTGCCTCTGCATTGTAAATTGGAAGATATGTATCAGCAGAAGACACATGTCCTTTTGAAAATGTCTTTTATTAGGGCAAAAATAGGTTTTCGTACACAACCGAAGAGTTCGCAACACCATTTAATGCGAGGCCTGACTGCTTACATCATCTAAGCAACGTCAACGAAAATGTTTGTAGCCGCAGACCGATAAATTTAGGTTTAGATAAGTATGCGTCATAGTTTCAGCCTCAAGCACGCAACAATGTTGATATGTACCTTTCTGGATGACAACTGCACCAACGTGAGACCACGTCGCCGAACATTTGCACACATGTCTTGACTATGGTATGGCAAGATTTCTTGCTTGAAGTGAAGATCATCTCGCTACGACTAGCTACGACCACTCACCGCAGCGATGCAGGCGTCGAAGGCGCGCAACGCAGTCAGTCGCCGTCACCCGACGCTGCTCGTTTGGCATTCACGGCCTTCCGCCCAGGTGCTTCGTTTGTACTTGGCACCGAGTGTTATTTTCTGTGCTTGTGTGTGCTCAGTGGCTGGATATGGGCCTCAAGAGCAGTTCTCTTCAGGCTCAATAGCGTTCACCGAAGAACTTATGAAGAAAATGCCACCCAGGAAAAAAAGCACGAAGACACAACGCACCGCCTTGGCGGACAGCACTGGGTGCGGAAATCAGGCCCTGCGGATTATACACCAAATGCAAACTATCTAAACAAAACAAAAACATTTTTAGGCTCGAATTGGCTTCTGCGGACTATACGCCTGGACACTGGTGCCTGTTATTATGCATTGTATATTCACTGCTGTTTGTCGCGGCTCGAGACTGCCTTCCTGTAATGATGCAGAGGGGTCCACTAAACCTTGAAATAAAGATATTTAAGCACATCTAGATGCAATGTCCCTTGAAGCCAAATGGTCAGGGAAAAGGTGTGCCATTACCTAATTTGCCATCAGCACACCAATGGTCACGATCAAAACTCACCGAGTGAATGGGCAGTTTTCCACCACAATATTTATTGCCGTGTTATTACCAATTTGGTCCATTAAAAATCTTGAAGCTGTAGCCTATAGCGCATCCATTCTGGACCTGCAAAGCTTATGCTGTAGACATGCATAATCACATGAGCATGTTTCTTATCAATCTTAAACATAAAACGCTAGTTATGCAACGAAATTCCCATATCATCACATTTTTAGAAAATTGAATGGTCCCACCTGTCAGAGTGTTAGCTTTGGAAGTAAACAATTCACAATACCAGCAGTGGCATACATCGTGCCAAGCATTAGTGCCGCATGTGGCACAAAAATGTCCTAACTAGGGAAGCAAACTTAATCGATCGTGTTGATTAAAGCACTTAAGTACGGGAGAAATTATCAATCAAAGAAGGTCACTCGAAAGGGAAGTTTTCTCGCTGAACGAACATGACTTTTTATTGGGCGTTCCGCAATGTAAGGCCGAAGACATTCACTCCGTGATCGGTACTGAAGCATTTACTGAGTAGTCGGTCGTGCGTGATAAAAACAACAAAAACAAAGGTGGATTAGAAACGCGACAGATTCGCCTTTGCACGGAGTACTTAAGCTTAATATCGCGTCAACATAAAGCGACTATGGCCCCCCTTGCTAGCAGCTATTTTAAAATTTATCCGTGTAGTCGTCACACCCGTGCACCAACCGAAAGCGTTGCTGCAAGCCGCTCCGCCGGTCAACTTTGAGTCGCTGTTGAGTCCGAAGAACTGCTCCATGAGGTCCATATCGAGCCACTGAGCACATACACAAGCACAGGAAATAATACGCGGTTCCAAGTACAAACGAAGAAGCCGGGGCGGAAAGCCCTGAATGCCGAATGATCTGCGTCGGGCGACGGCGGCGACTGACTGCGTAGTACACAGGTTGCGCTTCTCCGACGCCTGCATCGCTGCGGCGGGTGGTCGTAGCTAGTCGTAGCAGATCGCGTCACCTCTGTTGCTCGTACCGGAACACTAGAGCCGCGTAATATTATTGCTGCCGAAGTTTATCAGCCTACGTTTGCAGCCAACGCATTTACACAAAGCCAACGCCCAGCGAACCTATCCCCCTCTTTCTCTTTCGGCGACCGGCCGCCAGGGCGGTGACACCGTCGCTGAAACTCCTCAATACGTCGCAGAGTAGAAAGATAGTCCTCACAAGTTGGGGCGTGTCTGTCGCGAATACAACGCAGAAAACGTTATCGGTAGCAACTTACTTCGGGTACAGTGGAGTTTGAGGAGTAGAAGGCAGGAAATCTCTGTTCGAGAGCTGAAACGAAAGGGGTGGCACGCTAGGGGGTCCATATCACAAGAGCGAATGACATTTTAGCGAACGGCGACATTTGAGCGAATGGTCGTTTTAGCGAATAACGGGGGCGCGCGTTAACCCATCCGTCGCGCTGCGCTTTACGCCGCTTCGCGGCGACAGTCTGCGGCAACTCGTTACAAAAATATGAACTCATTTGGCCCACCCGAAAACGCCGCTTCGCGGCGTCCGACTATTCGCTAAAGTGTCGTTCGATGAAACGTGGGCGTTCGCTAAAACGTCATTCGATCAAGTGAGTGCCTCCCCACGCTAGGACGGTATTCTAATTTCTGAGTACGTGAGCAGCGAGCTGAGCGAGCCACAAAACAACTTGTCGTTGGTTTAAACCAGTTTAAACCAACGAGGTGCTTCGTTCGAATGGATGGATAGATAAATATCAGGGCCGTTGATAAATATCTGATAAACATGGCTGGACCCCTTTATTATACGGTGGCTTGCGCCACCTAGCCAGAGTTACCTAGCCAATCAACCACCAAAAAATAACTGAAACGCGGGAGATCTTTTTTTTTTTTTTTACTACGGTACCGGAGTTTTTTACCACCTGGCAGGCGGGGAGCACGTCGCCGGTAATCGGTTTTATTGGGGGGGGGGGGGGGAGGGAGGTCTATTAATGTCAAATCGCCCTCTGAGAAGGGGGGAGGGGGGTCGACTTAATTTGCCCCCCCCTTTTGGATCCGCCCCTGTGTGGACACAGCACAGTACAATGGCAACAGTATACTTTACACGAAGAAGGTGGTGCCGGCATGGCATGCTCAGCCTTTCCCAAGCTAGCGGTGAAACAGAAATACTGAAATGCTAACTGTGCCTCAGGGGAGCTATGAATGAAATTCCTTCAACCGCGCTTGATTCTGCGTGGGCCAGGCCACGCGTCCGAAAAGCTGCTCGGTGAGGGCGACCCCCGTCCAAGCCTTGCGAAGTACGACTTGCTCGTCCGAAGGGGTCCCAAAGGCTTCGGCGCAAGCACGAACGACACCGAGAGTTCCGAGCGCTGTAGAGCCAGTAGAGCACTGCATGGTAGCGCAGAACGAGCAGCTCCTACCGGGGTGCCGTTCTTGGCTGCGCAGGAGCCTTTCGGACTCGGGGTCCGATGGGTCCGGTTGCGATCGGCGAGGTCTGGCGCGGCGAAGCGCGGAGGCGTCCTCAAAGCGTGCGTGCACTCGTCGCCTCCGGCCCAGAGTGACCCGGCGGCCCGGCCTGGAGCCCTAAACCACCTAAACTCTTGGGTTTTGATGTTTCTTCCGTCTCGTAACTTCTTCCACAGCACCGAAAACAGGGGGCACGATCTGGCATAACTTCGAGCTTTGACACGGCGTGGCGCCGCCTTCCTGAAGGGCTTGGTGCGCACTCATGCAAACGTTGCCGCGTCGGCTTCGTTCGAAAAACGAGTGGAGTCGATACGCTGAAGTCGCTTTCATGTAAACGAGGCTTATAAGAAACATGAGCCGGTGCCGTACAACCGCTATACTCCGTTTCACGTTATGTTGTACGGCAGCGAAGGCCAGAAGCGCGAGCTCATAGCGTTGGCAGCTGCCCTTGATCCACGAGAGCTTGTGCCGCCGAGATGTTGCCTAAAGCAAGAAGCTAGCGCTTGTAGCCTTTTCTGCGGTACATCATAAGGTGAAATAGAGCATAGCCTGTGGGTGTTTAACGTGCATCACGCCCTAGTGATAAATGACCGAGCGCCGGTACGATGCTCATCCAGATCGACACAAACAGGGGTGGGGGTTGAACCCAAGGGTTCAACCCCCACCCCTGTTTGTGCAGATCCCTGGGTTCTGCAGCGTGAGCTTTCGCTCCACGTGCTCCGAGCTCGGGCCCTGATCTGGACATTCGGTGAAAACGTGGACGAGAACTCTGGCGGCTGCGATTGGCCGGCGCCACACTTGGCGCCGGTCAATCACAGCCGCCAGGTTTCTCGGGGGGGGGGGGGGGGGGGGGGGGGGCGGGGGGGGGGGAGGGGGGAGGGTTACTGAAGATTGAGATTGGGAGAAAAAATTAAATGGCAATAACTGCTCTCATTTCAAAACGTTCACAGTTCAGTTGCATGCACGCATTCGGAAGGCGTTCGTGGCCAATAACACTGGGTAAATAGTTTAAAGTACCTACGGTAATTCTTGTAAAATATACTTGTGGGAGTAGACGTAGGTTCGGTTTGCTTAAACTCGCTTGGTGCCAATTTCAAAACTGTGCACTCCTGCGAAAACGGGACATGACTCTTTATTAAAACAAAAAGACAAGACGGCAGAAACAGACCTCAGAAACGGGACTGTCTCGGGCAAAACGGGAAGTCTGGTCACCCTAGCTTTAGCAATACCTTGAAAAGGAATTTCTGCAGCCTTCGCGCACAAAATTGAAAAATAATCTCAATACCTGGGATCCTGGAGCTCAAATAAAGACGATTTAAGCGTTTTTCATCAAGTACAACGCCTCTTCAGTTTCCATATAAAGAAAAAACAAATAAATGCTCAAGGCACGGCGGCCTCTGCTGCGCCACATGCTTTGTTTTCCTGTTGCCCACCACAACTGCAGGAGGAAAAGCATGCCAATTATCTGAATAAAGCGGGCTTAGAGATCACTCCCAGTGGTGAAAGTTGCGTTACACGTTACAACGTTACACTACTACTCCACTCCATACCATAGACTCGCATGCTAGAACAGATTGGTAACATAGTGGCTTAGAATGCAGTCAGTATACTTTTGAAATAGGTAAACAGAAACTCAAGGCAATTCAAGGGCCCTCCAAGCTCAAAGGACGTTTCATGGCCTCAAAGGCAGTACTTAAAAAAAAAAAAAAAAAAAAAAAAAGATCAAGGGAATTTGGAGTTATTATAATTACTATATGCTCAAACAATACATGGTGTAATTTCATGGGCCTGAATATTACTAGCACTGGTGTGCAATTCCTACAAGCAACTTCATTCTTTGAAGCGCCGACTGCGTGACAGTTCAGGTATCGGGAAGCGAGTGGAGGCACGCAGCAGCCGAATGAGCGAAAAAACTTGTTCTTGTTCCAGCGGAATAAGCTTCGTCATGCGTGTCGGTTGTCGTTACTTTTGTAAATAAAAAAATATCCAGGGGTTTTAGGGGTATCCCGGATTGCTGACGTAAGCGTCGCTTTAGACCAGAGTAAGAATACTTCAGCAACCTTGCTGCTTAAACCCTTGGTTGACAGTTATCTGGACATTTCGGCGATAGAAGCGGCATTTGACCTTTTGCAGCAGGTTCTGTAGCAGGCAAAAAAGTGGTTTAGAGCAGCCACTGACGCTTTTGGAGCACATCTGTTAGCACAGCACTCGAAAATTTAATAGTGATTGCGTCGCCAAATAAGTTCATCTATGACACTGATTGATGATTTATCTTCGAGACTGGACCATGTTACTTATTATCTTTTGGTAATAAAAATAAATAGGGCGCAAAAGAAACAAAGAACCTTATTTTTATAAATAATTTTCTGGTCAGAGTAGGTTCGATATACAATGGGTACTCAAAAGCTGAAGAAAATGTAAAAAATCAATAATAGCGCAGCACTTCAGTTGGGTAAAGCCTCCCTTTCCTTCCACTTTTACACCCGGTAGTTTATTTAGCCTGTAAACATAATTTCTGTTAAATGACTGAAAGAATCAGCATGTCCGCTAAAGTACATCTATCCTAATCGTATCAACTGCAAAAAAAAAAAAAAAAAAAAAAAAAAAACACCCAGAAATATGATAAAAACCATCACTCGTGCTTTAAAAGATACGATGCTCTTTAGCGGCGTTGGAACCAGACTGAAGTCAAAGTTCGCTGCTCTCCGCATAGCATTAAACCAGGCATTCACCCATGTCAGCCGCTGCTCAGCACTCGAGCGCAAAGTAGCGAAGCTCGACGTGCGCGCTGGTGAGAGGCGGCACGGAGGCATGCAGTAGACATGATAATCGAGTGATCTCATCAGGAGTACAATATCTTGATTCTGTTTCATCACAGTAGCCGCCATCCTACTATTTGCAATGTTTTCTCGCGTCTGGAAATTTAGACGATGTCAGCGATCAACCCGCCAGCGTATGAACCAACCAGCGCGGTTGATAAGCAATATCTAAACTTCGTTTCAACTTAATTGAAAGCGCGCCCGACGCTACGAGCCTATGGGACCAAACAGCGTCAAAACCCGTGACTTGCCCTTTTCGTATGCATGCTTGTGGTTGTATGTGTTGGAGCTTTCGACTGTGCTCTGAAGCTAAGTGAGATGAAACAAACTTCATGGTGGGTAGACTGGAAGGGCGCTGTGATATACATGTTTGTACCATTTTTCTTTCCTAGTACTTTTCTCAAATTCAGGGTCGACTGATAATAAAATATTTTTCTTTTTTCGCTTTGCTCATTGTGGCGTAGGTGTGGCGCAATTCTCAGAAAAAGTGGCACTTCGACGCAAGATGTAGCAGATTTTCGTTCATGGCGCAATTTGGAGTAAATGGCGAGGCAGCTTCCATCACCGAGATTTATCTGAAATCGCAGAAAACGCTTTTTCGTATTCCAGAAATTTTAAAACCGTTCGCGAAAAAGCAAAATGATACCACCCTAGCTTCCTGCAGGCGTAACTAAAGCTGAGGAAGTCGTATTTTCGAATTGTGACGATCGCCAGTCACATGCCTGCTCGGCGCCAAGCACGAAAATGGCGGTGCCAGCAAGAAAATCGGGGAATGGACTGCCAATACTCAAACAGATAATTCGCAGTGGCTGAGAAGATCTAGGCAAACAAGGCCAAGTCATACATCCAATCAGCAAGATATCAGTACACTAGTATTTTTAATTGCTTGGTAATGTGAAGACTACATAAACATTTAATTGGGTATTTTTTTAAAGTGACACCCAGCTTAAAGTCACCAAAATTAAAACATACTTTTTTTTTTTCATTGCGGAGGAAAAGGGTCAGAATTCTCAAAGGACCCATGAAATTGATTTTCGGTTGGCATAAATAGGGACTTTACTAATCGTGTATCGTTTCGTGCGCCAAAAAGAAGACTGGTAGACGAAAGTAGGAAGCCAAAAAACCTCCTTTTTGGTGCGGAAGTTTGAATATATAGCGGAGTATTTCGTACCTCCTTCCCTTCGAAAGCTAACCGCCTTTTCACTGAGTTCGCGGTGTTCAAGCATGCCAGCTGATCCCAGATCACGCATTGGACACGAGCACTGGGTCACGCGGACGTATGCGCTCGTCAACAATCAATCCGTCGCCGAATATTTGAAAGGATACGTCACGAGGTCTTGATTAAGTCATTCAATCGTGAAAGGGAAAGGGGAATATGGAAAGGAGTGCCGTGACGGCACATATCACTGGTGAGGGGCAAGTTCCATGGTGTGGAAAAAAGAAGGGATTCGAAGACAGTACGTCGTCTGAGCCTCTCTGTTTTGATTTTGAAGTTTTACTATTATCAGCCGTTTACTTTGACTGCTATCACATCAGCATTGAGTGAAGTTGACCCGCTTATCAGCGGGCTGGACAGCCACACTGGGTTTATCCCAGGCCAAGTAAATCGACCCCGCAATGTCCACCATATCATCGCTGTAGTCAAGCCAACAAGACGCAACAAAGCAGTACAGCCTGCAGTCCTCCATCTGCACTAGCTCAAGTGCTGGTTTTGTTGACGGCAGACACCATCAGAGAAGCTGGAGACCTCACTACCCAACACTGCGCTGCCTCATCTTCACTGCGGGCGATTGTTCCCCCCGATGACATGGAGCTATCCGACATCGATGGCGAAATTTAGATAGATCCAAAATCATCAAAAAAGAAAGAAAAAAAAAAAAAGCTTTAACTTTAGAACAGAACAGTTCTCGGAAGTATGAGTTTAAACGTATCTCTTGCCCTGGAGAAAATCTGTCTAGAGTGCACCATAGAGGTAAGATACAACAGCCGTCTAAACCTCCCCACCCCTTCCGGCCTGCGTTCCCGCCGCTTTGCCCGACGACATTCTGCGGCAGCTCATTACACAAATGTTAACCCACCTGACTGACCCGTATACACCGCTTCGCGGCGTTAGTTTTATGTAGCGAATTACAGAAAAAGGCTAATCCGAGTTAAAAAAAAGAAGAATAAACATAGGAGCGGACAGAACAGCGAAAGAGGTGCTGTTCTGTCCGTCCCTATACGTTTATTCTTTTTGTTTTATTTAACTTTACCAACACGCTTACGTCGAACTAAGTGCTAATCTGAGCTGTCGATGAAACATCGCGTGTCGATGAAACGTCGTTCGATGAACTGATTGCCACCGCTTGAACTCCGGGCGAAGAGAAGGCGAGCGCAACGACGTTACTGGATCACAGGAAACCAACCCGGCAGATGTCTTGGCCTACCGGCGACTGGATGCCGAATTCAAGAAACACGGTAAAACAACTAAAAAAAAAAAAAAAAACAGCGCCGAAGTACACAGGGACACAGATGAAGGAAACAAGTTTCCCTGTTTGCTGAATCACCGGCTTTTACCCTTTCCTGTATGCTACTTAGTATCGTGAAATTCGGAATAGCTTTTGTGAAATCGGCAAGTAAAAATAAAGCCAAAACGAACATACAAATATACCTGCGATTTTCGTTGGCGTAACGTCGGGGGAAGGTAGGTTTGCATGTCCAGCGAGCAATCTAGAACTGGACTCTGCCGAGCATATATGTATCGTGCAGATGCGCGGGTGCTGGAGCGGGCTTCCAAAGCCTTCATTTGACATCATGAAACGGCTTGTAAACAGTTGGGAATAAAGTCTACAGTCAAAAGAGTGAACCCCTGCCCTCTCCTGGCGTCACTCTTTTATTGCTACCAGTTGAGACTTTCACTTTGAAAAACAAGGTGAAGATAAAAATTGCTAATTCAATAAATTCGCGAAAATTATTTTAGCCCAATATTTGGGTTACTATTTGAGCGATGTTTGTTGGTACGTTCAGCAAATTTTGCAATGGACCAACTGGCCCAAATCTCCTCTCTACTGTAAAAAAAAAAAAAAAAAGAAAGAAAGAAAACTGGCTCGCAGACAGTGGCGCCTCAAGTGCAAGACCCTGGAAAAACCAGCCGGCAGAAGCCGGACATAGAGAATGGTAAGAACGCCGGCGGGCCGCACGGTCCACAGGAACCCAGTTCTTGGAATCTATAAATATTCAACCCGTAGAGATAGTTGAGATACTCGCAGATATCTTCACGGAGGTTCCACCAGTACATGCCGTGTCCGGCACCGCAGCATTGGATTAAATTCCGTCGACCTACTTCACCTGCATGCAACGTTCAGATGCAGACTTTGCGTTTCACGAACTACGGCACATCCTCGACGCTCTGCCCAAATACCGCATGGCACCAGGTATGGACGGTGTGACCAACCAGGCTGCGAAAAACATCAGTGAGTCAACCCTTCCGGCAATGCTGGCTCTCATCAATCAAGTGTGGAGGACGGCCGAGCTACCCGATGCTTGGAGGGAGGCAACTGCAGTACCACTTCTCCAGCCCGGTAAACTCGAAGACCAACTAAGCTCCAACAGACATATCTCCCTGACATCATGTCTGCGCAGAGTAATAGAGCGGATGGTGCTGCGCAGCCTCGTCTACCACCTGGAAGCAGCAGGTCTTCCGGACTGCTTGTCGAGTTTCCGCCACCATGGGTTCAAAATGGACTGGATTGTTGTCCTAGGACCCAGGGATGAATGGAGTACTCCAAAAGATGAATACGGGCACAAACAGCCATCGTATGTTCGGCGGCACTACCTGGGGAACGCCGCAACGAATGCCACTGCAGCTATATAGAGGGCTGATCCTGACCTGCCCCCTGTACGCTTTACTTCTAGTCACACTAAGAGTACATTAATTAAAAAAAAAAACATGAACAAGCGCAACGCGTTACACTAAGAATTTTCCTTGGAGTTCGTCGCACGGCTTCGTCACGACACACGCTCACAGAGGCCAGGATAAACTCGGTCGAGAACATCCAAGAACGAGTGCGCGGCCATTTATCCGCATGAGGAACTGCGACTCCACCACCACGCTCCTGATAACAATCGCCCAGCGTTCCGATTCGCAAGTTGGAACTCATGTCTGCACCCTTGGCGACATAGCTGGAGTGCCGGCGCCGTTTGTCCCACTACCAGCACTAGAGAGAGCCCCACCCACTGACGATCAATCTCTGCATACCAGGTCTGCGGGCCAACACAGTAGTGGTCGCCACGGCAACTGTCAGTGGATCATCTGGATGCTCAGTACGGGGGATGGAGTCGTGTGTACACTGACGGATCAGTGAACGGTTCCAGAGGCACGGCAACGGTAGCGGCATTCTTCCAGGCTGCAGCAATGGGAACCAACTAACGTCTGACGCACCCAGCTTCCTCTATAACGGAACTGGCCGTCATTCGACTCGCTCTTTGGGGAACCCGGACGGGCTAGGCAAGTGGACTACGGTGGGTCGTCTTGACTCGAGAGCAGCCAGAGAGCTGTTAGCGAGACTCAAGCGATCTACGCCTCTAGCACGTTCAGTCGCACGAGATGCGATCAAACTCGGGGAAGGTGGTCACAAGATCGCCTTCCAACGACTCCCAAGCACCTGCGGCATGAAGGTAATGAAGTCGTCGACTTTCTAAAGATGCCCGCTCTCAACCGTCCCGCGCTTCTCAGATGCGAAGCTAGTTGTTAAAAGAGCCATCGCTCTACAACACCCAGATCCGGAAGCCGTGAAAGGCGCTTCTCCAGCCCGTCTCCCAGGTGGCTTTGACCATCGAACTGCCGCGATACTCCACCGCCTAAGGACCGGAAGCGCGTTCACCTCGGTGTGGATCAGTGTTGGGTAAAATACTCGATAAAAGTATGTAAGTTACTAAATACCTGCTTCATAAAGTATTTAAAATACTCGTCAAGTTACTTTCGCTGTAAAGTACCTTGAGTAGGGTACAAATACTTAGAAATGTAATTCAAGTACTTTCGAAGATACTTCCGCATTGCGTATTTTGAATCTACGTCAGCAACAACGACAATTATACAGTTGCGCAAATCTGGTTTACCAGAATGGTTTATTAGCACGCAACAACACAAAACGGCAAAAAAAAAATGTACGGCTATTTTATGCAGTCCAACCATAAAAAGCAGAATATTGTCAGGAATGACAAATGATGAGGCGGCGAATGACTTAAGAAACCAAACGTTTAATGGGGATCACTTGTGCCCAAAACAAAATAGAAAAGGCTAGCGTCGCAGGCGTCGAAACAGCAGGATTGAGCGTTAAAACAAAACTAACTCTGGACCAAAAAAAAAAAAAAAGTCTTGCTTTTGTATGTTTATACAGCCTTGATGGAGATGCACCTCAACGGGTGATTGGTCGCTTAGCGGTAGATGACAAATTTAGCCAGTGCAGTACAACCGCTAACCTTGGGTTTTTAACGTGCATCACGCAGTAGCGATTACACGAACGCGTGCCGGTACGAAACTCGTCCAGATCGAAACGGGCGGGGGCTGTGGGGATCAAACCAAGGAGGTTCCCAGCGCAAGCTTTTGCTACCGTCACGCGGAGCACCTTTTGTACACGCGTGGGTTTCTGGAACATTCGGCGTAGAACGTTCCGCGCGAAGAACATTCATATGTCTATCACACTACAAGGTTCTCGAACATACGAGAATGTCAAGTTGAAATAATAAATATAGAGGAGTCCGCTCTCTGGAATCAAACTCGGAGGCTCCGCGCGAAAGCCAAGCGCGGTAACCATTCGGCCACGGGCTCGCTCGGCGAACGCGCGTGGCAATATCACTGACACACGTTTCGAAACATTTCTGGGATAGAAATAAAGAGGTCGCTTTATCTATCGTGACATCGCTGAATGTCACGTCCTACGGCGCACCTTAGACGCATCGTGTAACTACAATCCATATTCCCTATATGGGGAGTTCACTTTAAACAAACTTGGGATACGGATATGAGTGGATGGATAACAAAGAGAACCCACATCATAGCCACGGCAGTAGTTGACCTTCTTCAAGTTGGTTGCGTTCAGAGAGGCACTCAGCGTTGGGGTCCGCTTTGTTGGGATTTTTAGAGGTCATTCAGCTTTTAGTTCGTTTCCTGTCCTGTTCTCTGCTTATTGGTGTTCGCTTACAGACAGTGTTCGCGAGAGCAATAGGTGACCGACTGACAAAAATAAAATAAACAAAAGAAAGCTTAGACGTTTTGAGGTAGCGGGGCCAAATATACTACAAGCAAAACAAAAATGTCTTTTTTTTTTTTTTGTGTCCACTTCCCATTTTTCTTATTTTGTTATCTCCTTGACACTGAGGTCTGCATTGTTCTCGTAGGTCGTTTCCCGGTCCGCGCTGCGCCTGAGAGGGGCAATCGTAACTTCCGTAAAACCACCCCTTTTGTATGAGGATTTTTTTGGGAGAAACTCCAGTAAACAAAAGGAGCCTTT